>NC_045959.1:93046991-93173277 GCF_010909765.2 Amblyraja radiata | reverse complement strand
CTTCCCCTCCCCCCACATAAAAGACCTCCAACTAACATTTTTGTTTTTTAACAGGATAAAAAATAAAAATAAAAAAGGGTGAAAGGGCGGACTGCAGGGAGAACTGCCATACACAACGGCGCTCCACTCCTGTCATCCTGGCGCCAACCTACGACAGCACCTATGTCAGGTGAAGTCAAGTTACGCTCATTGGCGTCAAGCAACTGTCGCCGACTGTTGCTGAAAAGTTTTGAACATTTCAAAATCCAGCAGCGACCAGTAAAACGCTAACATTCTTGGGCGGCTGAGGAGGCGATTCATGACCATACAGGCGACACCCTGGCGACCATGTGGTGATAGCCTAGTCGCCTGTAGTCGCCAAACAAATCGCCTAAGTGGGACAGGGGCATAACTCACTAAACTCATATTGCAGAACCTCCTTCCTCTTCTTCCTGACGTCGTTTGTGCCCACATGCACAACCACTTCCGGCTGCTCACCTTCTCTCTTGAGGATGTTCTGAAGTCAGTCCGAGACATCTTGAACCCTGGCACCAGGGAGGCAACAGACCATCCTTGAGTCTCGTCTGTCGCCACAGAATCTCCTGTCCGCATCTCGGACAATGGAGTCACCCACAACTATAATTCTGCCCAACGCCGATCTCGCCGGTCAAGTCTCATCACTAGGATTAGAGCCACTGACCTGTCACCCTTTAACTGCTCCACTGACCTTTCAGCCTTATTTACAGTTTATTCCCATTGTCATCTCAGTTTTACATTGACCATTGTAAATTAAGCCCGCTCCTGCTTTTGCTTTCCTCCCTTGAATTCCATTTAAAAGCTCTTTGCTCTCTGAAGAATTGTCAGCTGTCCATTCCCTCCAGAGATTGTGCCTGGCCTGCTGAGATACTCCAGCACCTAGTGTTTTACTGAAGATTCCAGCCATTGCAGTTCCTTGTGGCTCCTCTTTGCTCTCTTGTTTCTCCCCATCAGCCTAGTGCATGATTCACAAAAGGATAATATTCAGATATAGCAGGGAATTAGAGAAGCTAACAGACAATTCATCCATATTGTTCAGGAAAATGAATGCTAAAGGAAAGGGGTTATTCTTCAATTATACGGAGCATTAGTTATTACTTTATCTGCAGGAGTTAATTAATTGACAAGAATGTTTGTTTTCAAACTCTCGCCCAAGGAAGATACCTTGGTAAGCATCACATCCCACACAGCACCATTAAATATTTTGACAGGAATTTCAGTAGTACATTCCAAATCATTTCCCCTCTGGGTCTGTTGGACTAATGTTTCAGGGCCTGGAGTAGATAGAGATTGAGATTCTCAGATGATTGCTGCCATTATTATTTAAAGACATCTTAATAGGAACCTGAGGGACAACTTTTTCAACTTTGGTGGGTATATGGAACGAGCTGCCAGAGAATGTAGTTGAGACAGTGTTTACAAGATATTTGGACAATTACATGGATAGCAAAGGTTTAGCGGGATATGAGCCAAACATGGGGAAATGCGGGTTGCCTAGATGGAGCATCTTGGCCCGCATGGATGAATTGGACCGTGTGACCCTATGATTCTATGATATATCAGGATTGAAAAGCAGTTGGGATGAATTCACTTGTCTGATATATGTTACCTAGTCCACCTTTCTTACTTTCTTCTCCCCCTCACTTTCCCTCTTTCTCTGTTTCTCCTCTTTAAATAGCCGCCTTAAAAACTGACCTGCATTTTAAAGAAAGCAAATTTTACAACTATAGGATGTTCCAAAGCATCATAAAACCATCACGTTTCCTTCCCAGCCTACCACTCCCTATCGCTCTCTTTAATCTATCTACCTCCAAATAACTTTTTCCAACAAATCTTACAACCTTGCATGACCCAAATATTGTTTTTATTCTTTCCTTGTTCGACTCTAAAAAGAGATGCTTTCTGACAGGGCAGCACATTGGTCAGCCAGGAATGCTGAGGCCCCGTACAAGAAGGTACAGAGCCGGTTGTACTTTTTGAGAAGGCTCTGCTCCTTCAACGTCTGTAGTAAGATGCTGCAGATGTTTTACCAATCGGTGGTGGCCAGTACAATCTTCTTCGCTGCCGTGTGCTGGGTCAGCAGGGCGAAGGCTGTAGATGCCAATAGGATCAACAAACTCATAAGGAAGGCTGGCTCCATCCTGCAGGCTGAGTTGGATTCATGGGAGGTGGCCTTGGAGGGGGAGATGCTCCTCAAACTGCGGAGCATCCTGGATATAAGGTTAAGAGGGAGAGATAGATCACCCATGTTTGAATGGCGGAGTACATTTGATGGGCCGAATGGCCTAATTTGCTCATATCACTTATGACTTCATGACCTTATTATCAACATGTAAAAGACAATGGGTTACTGGAAAATGAGTGGGGATATGGGACTGACGGGAATGCTCTGGAAATGGGCTACACTCAATGTGCTTCTATGTTGTAAGAACATAAATATATGATACATATTGAACATATAACATGTTAGAGTCTTGATCATGCTCTATCACTCAATAAAATGATGGCTAATATGATATTTGGCCTAAGCACTACCTTGACAGGTCCACCTACCCTTTACTTCCCCAACAATCCAAATATCTAATTATTTTAGGCTTGAATATCCTTAATAACCTGCCGCCCACTGCTTTCTGGGGTAGAAAACATAATAATCTCAGCCTCTGGGAAAATAAATTCCTCAACTCAATCCCAAAAGGCTATGCCTTGCTTATAACAAAACCCAATCGAAGTTTAGTTTAGTTTAGTTTAGTTTAGAAATACAGCATGGAATCAGGCACTTAGTCCCACGGCGACCATCGATCACCCATTTACATTAGTCCTGTGTTATCCTACTTTCTCATGCACTCCCGACACACTAGGGGGCAATTTACAACACACTAGGGGGCAATTCCCGGCACACTAGGGGCAATTCCCGACACACTAGGGGGCAATTCCCGACACACTAGGGGCAATTCCCGACACACTAGGGGGAAATTTACACCACACTAGGGGGCAATTCCCGACACACTAGGGGCAATTCCTGACACACTAGGGGGCAATTCCCGACACACTAGGGGCAATTCCCGACACACTAGGGGCAATTCCCGACACACTAGGGGGCAATTCCCGACACACTAGGGGCAATTCCCGACACACTAGGGACAATTCCCGACACACTAGGGGCAATTCCCAACACACTAGGGGGCAATTTACAACACACTAGGGGGCAATTTATAACACACTAGGGGGCAATTCCCGACACACTAGGGGGCAATTCCCGACACACTAGGGGGCAATTCCCGACACACTAGGGGCAATTCCCGACACACTAGGGGGCAATTCCCGACACACTAGGGGGCAATTTACAACACACTAGGGGCAATTCCCGACACACTAGGGGCAATTCCCGACACACTAGGGGGCAATTTACAACACACTAGGGGGCAATTCCTGACACACTAGGGGGCAATTCCCGACACACTAGGGGGCAATTTACAACACACTAGGGGGCAATTCCCGACACACTAGGGGCAATTCCCGACACACTAGGGGGCAATTCCCGACACACTAGGGGCAATTCCCGACACACTAGGGGCAATTCCCGACACACTAGGGGGCAATTCCCGACACACTAGGGGGCAATTCCCGACACACTAGGGACAATTCCCGACACACTAGGGGCAATTCCCAACACACTAGGGGGCAATTTACAACACACTAGGGGGCAATTTATAACACACTAGGGGGCAATTCCCGACACACTAGGGGGCAATTCCCGACACACTAGGGGGCAATTCCCGACACACTAGGGGGCAATTCCCGACACACTAGGGGGCAATTCCCGACACACTAGGGGGCAATTTACAACACACTAGGGGCAATTCCCGACACACTAGCGGCAATTCCCGACACACTAGGGGGCAATTTACAACACACTAGGGGGCAATTTACAACACACTAGGGGGCAATTCCCGACACACTAGGGAGCAATTTACAACACACTAGGGGGCAATTCCTGACACACTAGGGGGCAATTCCCGACACACTAGGGGGCAATTTACAACACACTAGGGGCAATTCCCGACACACTAGGGGGCAATTCCCGACACACTAGGGGGCAATTCCCGACACACTAGGGGCAATTCCCGACACACTAGGGGCAATTTACAACACACTAGGGGCAATTCCCGACACACTAGGGGGCAATTCCCGACACACTAGGGGGCAATTCCCGACACACTAGGGGGCAATTCCCGACACACTAGGGGGCAATTCCCGACACACTAGGGGGCAATTTACAACAGCCAGTTAACCTATGAGGCTGCATATCTTTGGAATGTGGCAGGAAGTTGGAGTACCAGGAAGAAACCCATGCGGTCACAGGGTGAACACGCAAACTCCACACAGACGGCACCCAAGGTCGGAATCGAGCCTAGGTCCCTGGCACTGTGAGGCATCTGCTCTACTAACTGTTCCATTGTGCTGAGCTATGTAGTTAATAATATATTTTTTAAATGGTTAAGTTGGGATCATCGACTCAGAGACATAGAAATGGGCTTTAATCACCTTTAATATCTTTCTTCCCTGACCCAGGAGGACAGGCATGGTGAGAGTGAAATGGACAGGTAGAAGCGTTATCACAAAGTGAGGACGTTCCTTCCTTCAGCTTCCGCATCTATTATGTCCTCTTTAAAGGACATACTGGTCCCAAAATGCTGCTCGATGTTACCACACATATTTCTGATAGTCTATTGTATGTGCACAGAAACTTAGATGTCTAAATTAAATCAACCTTAACTCCACAGATCTTGGGGAGGGAAGTAGTTTAGATAAAAGCATTAAGCCTTTGTAACTGGTATCCAATGACATAAAATCGGGCCTGATGCCTTTAAAATGAGCTACGGGAATTCTTGTTGTGGTTTGAACTTATGGCTACTGCTCCCATGCTAGCAACTTTACCTGGAGTGATAAATTAAAAGCCAGTAATTGCAATTCCTTCCATGTTAACTCATTCTCAGTAATTTTCATATCAACTTTTACTTCAGATAACAAGGGGCCAATTCCCTCTGTGCTGATTCATATAACTAACATATGGGCTGGCTTACTGCTTGTTCTGCATGTTGATTCAGTTGACATGGGAACTAAATTACAATCTGCTCTTAAACTGTCCTGGCTCACTTACGATCTGGAATTTAGTCAAATCTTCAGTGTTGGATTATGTGGTTTTGAGGGTGACTCTCTGTCTCTGCTGCATATGGGATTATTAGGCAGCTCGGATATTAACTGAGTAATCACAAAAGATCATACAAACCACAAAACAGTTGCACCTGGAGACATTTGGATTAAATGAGGTTGAGAACAAGGCTTTGTAAAATAATTCCCCCCTACTTCTGAACAATTCAAAGCTGAAACCGGTAACTATTTCCCATCAGTGAAAAGCCACAAAGTGCTGGAGTCAGGCAGCATTTCTGCAGAACATGGATAGGTTGGGATCTTTCTTCAGGCTCTTTTTATTGTAAACAAGCACATGCAGTTCCTTGTGTTCCCATCGCTGAATTATGACAGGCAAAACTAATTCACTAATTGTTTAACCTAGCTCTCAAATGTGGGGCATTTAAAGGATTTTCTCAGTGATGGAAGGGAGAGAGTCATTTCTATTTTGGAATAGTGAAACTGATGTGGAATCCAGGGACCCAGATCACAGGGCCCAGTGTTTCAAAGAACTATGATTAAGAAACAGAGATCACATCTTCTGGTGATGAGGATGGGTTTCATTAGGGTTAGGGTTAGGGTTAGGGTTCGGGTAACCTAACCCTCATAAAGAATTTAACAAGGGAAGATGACACTTCTGCAAGTCATTACATGAATGTTATCTTAACATTCTCATTATGCTAGTGAGAATGAAGGTCAAGGTTCATGAATAGGAGTAGGATTAGACCATTCGGCCCATCAAATATACTTTGCCATTCAATCATGGCTGATCTATCTCTCCCTCCAAACCTCATTCTTCTGGTTTCTCCCCATAACCTCTGACACCTGTAGTAATCAAGAATCTATCTATCTCGGCCTTACAAATATCCACTGACTTGGCCTCCACAGCCTTCTGTGGCAAAGAATTCCACAGATTCACCACCCTCTGACTAAAGACTACATAAGGGGCTTTGTCTAGGTAGACACAAAACCTTTATCCCAGGATGGAAATGTCAAATACCAGAAGGGATAGGTTTAAAGTGATGAAGTGTTTTGAAAAACTGGTCCGGGGTCACATCACATCACTCCTGCCCCGAAGCTTTGACCCCCACCAGTTTGCGTACAGAGCGAATAGATCTACAGAGGACGCTGTAGCCACAGCTCTCCATGCTGCACTGTCCCACCTGGAGCAGCGGGGGAGCTACGTGCGGATGCTCTTTGTGGACTACAGCTCTGCCTTTAAAACCATCCTTCCCCACAAACTGGTGGACAAACTGGGGGACTTGGGACTTCCACACTCCACCTGCATGTGGATAAATAGCTTCCTGTCGGGTCGCAGCCAGAGAGTCAGAGTGGGCCATCACACATCCACGGCCCTCAGCCTCAGTACCGGCTCTCCACAGGGCTGCGTGCTGAGCCCCCTGCTCTACACCATCTACACACATGACTGCACCCCCGCCCACCACAGCAACACCATTGTCAAATTGCGGATGACACTACGGTGGTGGGACTCATCTCCGGGGTGACGAGTACGCCTACCGGGATGAGGTGGAGCAGCTGACAGTGTGGTGTGGAGAAAATAACCTGCTCCTCAACACCTTAAAGACAAAGGAAATAATAATAGACTTCAGAAAGAATAAAACGGACATGGTACCATTAATTATCAGAGGGGACTGTGTGGAGAGGGTGGCGGATTTCCGCTTCCTGGGAATCCATATTGAGGAGGACCTGACGTGGAGCGTGAACACCTCTGCACTGCTGAAAAAGGTCCAGCAGAGACTGCACTTCCTGAGGGTGCTCAGGAAGAATAACATCACTCAGAGACTCCTGCTGTCCTTTTATCGGTGCTCCATTGAGAGCATCCTAACATACTGTGTATGCGTATGGTACACCAGCTGCACAGCGGCTCAGAGGAAAGCGCTCCAGAGGGCCATTGACAACGCCCAGAGGATTGTCGGCTGCCCTCTCCTTACCTTGGAGGACTTACACAGTTCCCGCTGCATCAAAAAATCCCAGAGTATTATAAAGGACATTTCCCACCCCGGACACTCCCTGTTTGAACTGTTACCGTCAGGCAGACGGTACAGATCTACAAGGACAAGGACAAACAGACTTAAAAACAGTTTTTACCCCACTGCTATAAAGGCACTAAATGTAGCCGCCAAGGAACGCAGGGGCGATACATACTAAGAGACTGTGAAATCGACAGAAGGATGTAGGGCTGGGTGTTTATGCGTGCTATTTTTATGATATTTATTTTAGTTGTTTATCTTTTTTTAAATATTTTACCTTGTATGTATCGTTAGCTTTTTAGAAATGTTTGAATGGTGCACTGACTGGCTGACATTTTACAATTTCGTTGTACATGGTTCATGTTACAATGACAATAAAGAAACTATTCTACTATTCTATTAGAAATTTTAAGGAGATATGTAGAGCAAGTTCTATTTCCACAGAGAGTGGTAGATGCCTGGAATGTGCTGCCTATGGAGGTGGGAGAAGATATGTATGTGATGTTTAAGAGCCTTAGAGATATATTCCTTTATATACAAGGATTAGAGGGATATGTATCATGTGCAGGCAGTGGGGATTAATTTAATTTGGCATCTTGTTCAGCACAGACAGTATGGGCTGAAGGGCCTGTTCCGTTCCTGTGTTATATAGTTTTGTGTTCTCTGCTCTCAATATATTTAGAAAAGAAGTGGAATGCTTTAAATAATGGAAATTAAAAAATAAAAGCTGATGAAAGGATAATGGGGAAAATAGAGGGTTGAACAAAATTCTACTCCTTGGAGCACAGGAGGATGAGGGTTATTGAGGTGTATAAATCATAAGAGAAATAGATCAGGTAGATGCACAGATTCTCTTGCCCAGAGTAGGTAAATTGAGGACCAGAGGGCAGAGGTTTAAGACGAAGGGGAAAAGATTTAATAGGAATCTGAGGGGTAACGTTTTCACACAAAAGGTGGTGGGTGTGTGGAACAAGCTGCCAGAAGAGGTAGTTGAGGCATACGACATGTTTGGAGGAATCTGGACCAAACATGGGCAGGTGAGACTAATGTAGCTGCGACATGTTGACTGGTGTGGGAAAGTTGGGCCAAGGGCCTGTTTCCACACTGTATCACTCTATGATTCTATGACCTGGAACCCATGCCACTCGTAATTACCTTTGCCAGAT
Source organism: Amblyraja radiata (assembly GCF_010909765.2). Taxonomy (NCBI): domain Eukaryota; kingdom Metazoa; phylum Chordata; class Chondrichthyes; order Rajiformes; family Rajidae; genus Amblyraja; species Amblyraja radiata. The sequence goes on along the minus strand of NC_045959.1, from coordinate 93,164,915 downwards.
GTGAAAAGTTGGACTCCCATATCCTGCAGGCACACTAAAATGGAAAATATCTGAAAACATGAAAATAAAGTAAGTAAAATTCAGCAGCAAAAATGTCTTTAATAAGTTCTTAATCTTTAAATAAATTTCACAGTAAGATTTAAGGAATTGTACACATTAGACAATGTAAGCAGATAACAAAAGAATGTTAGAAACAAAAAGAAGAAGACTGCATTTGTTTCCTTCTGCCTATTTTGCTCTTCTATAAGAACGTGGGTGATATTACACATCCTTTACTAACCCCATGTCCCTTGATTGTTGTGATATCTGTAAGATCAGTCCCTTTCTGTCTTGAATATACTTTGTGACGGGGCTTACCCAGCCATCTTGGATAGAGAATACTTTAAGACAGATATCATTGTCTTTTGAGGAATTTATTTATACATTGTACCAGTTAGTTTTGCATACATGTCCTTATGCTTTGTTAAATAAAACTATAGCTCCACCTTTCATGCGTTTGGCTATTTTAATATAAATCCTCTCCTTTAGGTGCACTGGTATAGTTTGTTATATAATGTAGCCTTAAAGATATTCAAATTCATTTGGGGCACATTTTTTGTGTTTACCAGATCTCAGCCAGCTTCTAGATTATTACCCGGGCTTCTCATTTATCTGTGTGATCTGCTCTTCTGGAACCAGATCCGTGATTGATGAGATGGCTGGAGAATTAGGCCTGATAGATTAAATGGGGGTGACATCTAACAAATAAAGAACATTTGTCCTCAACATGATCTACACACATGGATCGACTATTTGTCAGTGCCAAATGCCTTGTTAAAATGGCAATAAATATGATCATTGAGCGCATCACATTGTCAGTTCATGCAAGCATCTCAATATTTCATTAGGTGTGCAGGCTAATAGGACATTTCAATGGAGGTTAAAGACAGTCATTCTACAAGATATATGTGCACTCTAATACTAATTGAGGTTGAGCACAAATACTTTACAGGTTGTCCATGAGAGGCAGGATAATCTTAACTAAAATATAGTTAAGAGTTGTAAACAAAATTCTCTATTTCAAATGAGAGTGAAAATTTGCTCCTACACACATTGCAAAATGCAAAATCCCCTTTTTTTATGCAAAGAACATTTGCACCAAACATACAGAAAAATAATCCTCGTCACATTTTTTTATCCAAGATTTATATTTTCTGAACTTCACCCAATCATTGTGACATAGTGGAACAAAAAAAGTCGGGTTGGTTGTGCTCAGAGTTTAACGTGTTGGAAGTCAGAAACGATAAGTTATTGTTTATTTCAGTAATTATATTTGCTTGTAAGAATTATGGAGTTTAATGAAAATCAACCAATCTCTTGCCAATATCTAAATAGAATATAATTTTCACGAACAAGACTGACTATGCACCATCATAAAGGAAAGTGTAATTCGAGCATAAGAGTAAGGCTCGCTAATTGCCAAGGCAACAAAAAAGCATGAATTAAAATGTCAGGTTCTGACAATTATACACTAATGGAGAAATCCAAGACCTCAATAAAACAAACACATTAGGATTTTATGGAATTTTGAAACAACTGATATTAATCACAGTCTAAGTATCAGCGAAACATCTGTACATATTTTATTCTCTCACATACCTCACTGATACATTCTTCAGCTGATGATGGACTCAACTTTGATCATCTCTGAAATCTGCCGAATGTTCAGAACATAATCTTTTATACAGTAAAATCACCAGCTACAGATGGATTTCATTCTGAATATAATGAGAACTGCACTGATATGCTTCATTCAGTATTCCTGGATTCATACCAAGAAATGAACAATCAAAAGAACATTTATTCAACCAAACCCTCAATTACAGTACTCTTCTCCATAGACTTTAGCAACTCCCTATGTGTATAAATTATAGACCCATGATCATGCAATGACTGATCAGAAAAACTTGAAAAGTATATTTCCAGTCAGTCTCCATGTCTGTTTCTAAGACACCAAGTGAATCCCAAATATTTTCATTCTGGCCAGGTTATGATAGAAACATAACGGTATAGTGGCTCTCTCGTGAGACAGACATTGCAAACCTGAATTCCTGGGCAGAGGTTTTGCTGAATGAAGACATATATTAATTGACTGAGATTAGCAGTTGAGTGCCTAATCTAAGTCCCTATTTTTCAAAATTCGAAACAGGAAATAATAATATTGAAAATCCCCGGCGTTTATTCCTCTGTTAAATTAGTTTACATTTCATATAACCATTCCTTGCAACACTGAAAATTATCTTGACCCTTTCATTGTATTTAGGCAAATTCTATTTAATGATGTATGCATAGTCCAGCATGATATATGGACAGTCCAGTATGATATCTCATAGTCCAGTATGATATTTGTGTTTGATTACAAAATTATCTGGGATAGCAGTAAGGACACCACCACCACTCACTCGCGAACATAAGAAATACCAACAAAGATAGATCTTAAAATCCCTCAATCATGTTCCATTCAAAAGGTTGCGATTGATTTGATCTTGACTTCAAGTACACTTTCCAGCCTGTTTATATTCCAAAACTGTCAATCTGGATATATTAATTGAGTCAGCCTAGGTTCGAGAATTACAAAAAATTACAAATGCTTATTCTGAAGAAATGACTGCAGATGCTGGAATCTTGAGCAAAACACAAATATCCTGAAGAACCAGACAGTCAGGTAGCATCTGTGGAGGGAATGGGCAGGTGATGTTTCAGGTCGGGACCATTCTTTAGACTGAATGATTCTGAAGAAGAGTCCCAACGTGAAATGCCACTTGTTCATTTCCTCCAAAGATATTGCTTGATCAGTTGAGTTCAACACTTCATGTTTTACTCTAAACCAATGTTTCCTAATTCAAGATTCCATCATGAGGCAAAATGTTCTCACAGCATCCTTCTGACAGAGTCGTTTGAAACCTTATTCGTTGCAAAAACAGACTTTGTTGCCAGGTCTCGACTGGAAACGTCACCATTCCTTCTCTCCACAGATGCTACCTGTCCCGTTGAATTACTCCAGCTTTTTTTGGCTAATCTCACATTTTTCTCCAGTAGTATCACTAACATATCACTGCGTGGCATCAACCCTACAGTCGCCACAAAAATGTGAAAATATGTCAACATCTAGTTTTAAACAGGGCTGGGATGACACAGAAACATAGAAAATAGGTGCAAGAGTAGGCCATTCGGCCCTTCGAGCAAGCACCGCCATTCAATTTGATCATGGCTGATCATCCAAAATCAGTACCCCGTTCCTGCTTTTTCCTCATATCCCTTGATTCCATTAGCCCTAAGAGCTAAAAGCGATACCTAACTCTGCTACTCATGCAATCTTTACGAGCACCAGAAAAGATTTGCACAATTCCTGATGAGACCTCAACATTGTACACTTCCTCTTAGTTTACAACACAGCATTAATAAAATGGCCTCAGTCTTTAAAGGCACAGTGCCAACCGTAACTACTTTGACAGTAACATGGGTGCCTGGAGGAGTCAGAGGCCACAGTGGAATGGGAGAAAATTCCCATGACAACACCACGGAACATAAAAGCCAATGTGATATTTGCCATGAAGAAAGTCTTGAATGTCTGTAAGAGGTAGGGAGAAAGGGAGGAGAAAGGAGTTGATGATGAAGTTTCTGTATGTACTTGACATGTACTGCAGGGCTTTTACGGGCAAAGAAAAATCTTGCCGTCAGGAGATCAAAGGCACTTTCTACAATCATTCTAGTGCCTTAGTGGTTCTCATTGTATTTCTGCTCAGCTAGTAAGGTGAGAAAGTCCACTGGGTGAGGTATCAGGGTAGTCAAGGATAATCATTGCCCCACAGGTTCCTTTCTTCCACGCACTGTTAGTTGTGTACTCGCACTCTCATTGAACTTCATGGAAATACGGCATTTACTCACGAGGAAATTTTTCATGTGATCGACGTTGATCAATGCATCGAAGAAGTGAAATTATTTCCTGTGCATAGCAAGGGCAAGGCTATTAAGGGGACCTTAATACATGTCTGCTTCCGCTTGAGGAAATATAGACACAAAATGCTGGAGTAGCTCAGAAGGACAGGCAGCATCTCTGGAGAGAAGGAATGTTTCGGGTCGAGATCCTTCTTTGGAACCGAAACCCGAAACGTCACCCGTTCCTTCTGTCCAGTGATGCAGCCTGTCCCACTGAGTTACTCCAGCATTTTGTGTCTATCTTTGGTTTAAACCAGCATCTGCTGTTCCTTCCTACACTTGTGGGAAGCCAGCAATGCTGATAAGTCCTGACATCTGTGATTCTATCTGTTCCTCACTAAAATCTTTGTAAGCCTAATGGTCTCTGATGCCGTGGTGAGCAGAATGGGAAACAAGGTGGTCTGCTGCAGCTACTTGGAAGTTGAATGTCAATGGGGCCTTGACCTCCATGGAAAAAACAGCCTAGGCTCAAGAGTGGAACTGAAAACCGACCTGCAATGTATTACATTTCTCAATGATACCCCAGACCTGGAATCTCTGAGCCTGTGAATACACTATTCATCAGGAAGGTCCAGGTAAGATATGGGACTCTGAAGAATCCATGCATGGGCATGTTTTGAGTTTATTCTCCTAATATTGCTTTCAATATTCGAGTGCGGTCTGCAATTTCATCAAGAAGGCATCGCTTGAATGAGTAATAAAACCGCTAACTGCTAAAAATAAGACACTCCCTGTAATTTTTTGCACTATGGATTTTTAAAAGTATTCACATGGCCTGCAGTAACTCTGAAGGTTCTCAACCAGGTCTCCCAAAGACAATAAATTACTTCTTAATAATAAAAAATAACAATGCTCCAATTTATACTGTTATAGGCAAAAACTTAGGTTATGCGAATAGTAACTTGCAGTATGTGGCCGATCCTGTCAATGCCATGCATGTTAATATAATAATGAATGAAAATGCTTGGTTCAGCTTTGTATTTGGGGAGATTCACCTGGCAATGGTCTCTGGTGCAAACTATTTTGGGTAAAATTGAAATCGGACCACATAGCATCCAAATAATCAACGATGTAAGATCCAAATTTCTTGGCTTGCCCCCCAGCAATTGAGGAAACGTTATTTGATATCTGTTGTCTCTCAAAGTGTTTTAAACAGCATTTTGAACAATGGGAATAAGTCAACACCAACAAAATTCAGTTTCTGCGAGCGAGTTAGAATCACGTTGCTGTGAGTGAAATATTTAGGTGAATCACACACAAATATTGAATTTAAAAATCTACTTCAGTCCCACTTCACATTATGAACATACTTCTGCAGAATGTCTTAAATCGCTGAAAGATTCACAACATGTCGCTCAAACAAAAGCACACTTAAATTAAGTCTATGGAAATGAGACATGAACTGTTATAGGCAGCAACAATTACCAAGCTCCTCAAGCAGACAGAAGCATCTTCGAACACTCTATCAAGCTGTTGACAGAGCAAGTGCGAGAGCAGAAGGGGGAGGGGGTGGGACGGGTATGAAAAGACTGAGTTGGGAAAGAGCATAACTGAAGGAAAGAATGTCAGGTAATCAGAGAACGAGACGATAAAATAGACTACAGAATATTAGTAGGCAAGGTGAAGTAAAGGGCCTGTGTCACTGCGGGGACCTAATTCGCCAGTTTAGAAGAGTTTGTCCTTGACTCATACTCACAGCATGGTTGACACAAGGTCCTAGGACGTCTTTGTAACTCTCCTGCATGCTCGAGAGTAGTCCCTGCGTACTCGAGGCCTCAGTTAGGTCGCAATGTTTTTTTTAGCAAGCTGAAAAATGCCCGCGAGTAAAAAAAGGTCGCCATGGAAAAAATCGAATATTTTTTACTCGTAGGTTTAGTCGAGCTAGGTCGTAGTAGGTCGTAATGCTATCATTGGTAATCAAAGGCAATCAAAGGTAATCGATTGTTTAAAACCGACTGGTAATGTTAAATGCCCACTAAACTTTATTAAAAGTTGTCTGGCTTCTTAAAAGTGTCTCCACTCCTTCTCCCCCACCTTCTCCTCTCCCCCCCCCCCCCCCTTTTCTCCCCCCCCCCCCTTTTCTCCCCCCCCCCCTTTTCTCCCCCCCCCCCTTTCTCTCTCCCCCCCCCTTTCTCCCCCCCCCCCCTTTTCTCCTCCCCCCCCTTTTCTCCTCCCCCCCCCTTTTCTCCTCCCCCCCCTTTTCTCCTCCCCCCCCTTTTCTCCTCCCCCCCCTTTTCTCCTCCCCCCCCTTTTCTCCTCCCCCCCCCTTTTCTCCCCCCCCCTTTTCTCCTCCCCCCCTTTTCTCCCCCCCCCTTTTCTCCCCCCCCCTTTTCTCCCCCCCCCCCTTCCTCCCCCCCTTTCCCCCCCCCCTTTTCCTCCCCCCCCCTTTTCCTCCCCCCCCCCTTTTCTCCCCCCCCCCTTTTCTCTCCCTCCCCCCCTTTTCTCTCCCCCCCAGCCTTTTCTCTCCCCCCCCTTTTCTCCCCCCCCTTTTCTCCCCCCCCCCCTCTCCTCTCCTCCCCCCCCTCTCTGCGCTCTCTAAAGGCCTTACCGTAACTGTGCCAGCCGTCTTTTACCTTTCTGTTCATCGCGGGTGTGAATTACAGACAGAGCTTCCCTGCTTTCCCTGGCCCCCGCCTTTGCGCGGTGTGTGTGTGTGTGTGTGTGTGTGTGTGTGTGTGTGTGTGTGTGTGTGTGTGTGTGTGTGTGTGTGTGTGTGTGTGTGTGTGTGTGTGTGTGTGTGCGCGCGTGCGCGTGCCTGCGCGCACGCGTGCAGACGGTCTTTCCAGCGTGCGGTTTCATCGCTGACGGTCGATCCAACTCGAGGTTTTTCAGGCGAGTGCCCTCGATCTTGAAGGTCGAAGACAGTCACTGAAAAGTCTCATTAGCTGGACAGGCTCTTAATGAAAACTTATTACCCAATATACCATAAAAAGAGGTATGAGGGATGCATAGAGTGGGAGCACACTCTATGGACACCAAGCCCATAGAGTGTGCTCAGGGTTTAGTTTAGTTTAATTTAGAGATACAGCTTGGAAAAAGGCCATTTGACCCACCAAGACCATGATCACCTGTACACTAATTTTATGCTATCCCACTTTTGCATTCACTCTCTACACACTTGGGGCAATTTACAGAGGTCCAATTAACCTACAAACCTACACGCCTTTCAGATGTGGGAGAAAACCGTAGCATTCAGAAGAATCCCATGCTGTCACATCAAGAACATACAAACTCCACACAGACAGCAATTGAGGTCAGAATCAAACCCGGGTTTCTGGCACTGTGAGGCAAAAGGTCCAGAGCTTGGACAGCCGCGGGGGGGGGGGGGGGGTGGCTTTCTGGAGCGCTAGTATGGGTGTTGTGGGCAGAAGGGATAGGTTTCCAGAGGGCTAGTATGGGCATTGTGGGCTGAATGAATTATTGGGCTGGCAGCTGAGTCACTCTGGCCTGGTGGGCTGGCAGCTCAGTCAATTAGGCATGGTGGGCTGGCAGCTCAGTCAATCAGGCATGGTGGGCTGGCAGCTCAGTCATTCAGGCATGGTGGGCTGGCAGCTCAGTCATTCAGGCATGGTGGGCTGGCAGCTCAGTCACTCAGTCCTGACGGGCTGGAAGCTCAGTCACTCAGTTCTGGTGGGCTGGAAGCTCAGCCACTCAGTTCTGGTGGGCAGGCAGCTAAGAAACTGCTAGAAATTCTGCCCAAAACAGGTGAGAGACTCTTTGAGAGAGAAGGGGGATAGGGTGGAGAATCAATTTTAGACATTTTTCATCTTTTTCTGCAGATCACAGCAATGAAGGAGGAAAGTCTATCCTGGCCTGGATCTCACAGGGAGCCAATGAAGGGAGGGAGACAAATATTGGGATGAGGTTTAATACAAGGGGTATACTTACTGATGGGCTGAAGGGACTCATCCTGGGCTAGTACATGCCTGATGGGCTGAAGAAGCTCTTTAAATAAATCAGAGGGAAATCTCAGTGAAAAGCATTTTTTTTCTGGACTTTTCCTGGCCTGGCACGGGCCTTTTGGGCCAAAAAGTTCCTCCTGGGGTAATACAGACATTTTGGGCAAAAGGGACTGGTTTCTTGGCTAATAGGGGCCTTGTGGGCTGAAATTAGTGGTTTCAGGCAGGCCTAACAACTCATTTAATTTCCATTTCAATTTCAAGCACAAGGCGGGCCAAACAGCTCATTGCATTTTCATTTCACTTCCTTTGCCATTGTGGTTTCAAGCACGGGCCAGGCCAAACCAAACAGCTCATTGCATTTTCACTTCACTTCCATTGCCATTGCAGTTTCCAGTACAGGGGAGGCCATGCCAAACAGCCGATTTCATTTTCACTTCACCACCATTGCCTTTGCAGTTTCAAGCACAGGGCAAGCCAAGCCAAACAGCTCATTGCATTTTCACTTCACTTCCATTGCCATTGCACTTTCAAGCAGAAGGCAGGCCAAGCCACACAGCTGATTGCATTTTAACTTCACCTCCATTGCCATTGCAGTTTCAAGCACAGGGCAGGCCAAGACAAGCAGCTCATTGCATTTTCATTTCATTTCTATTACCCTTGCAGTTGTAAGCACAGGGCAGGCCAAACAACTCATTTCATTTTCATTTCATTTCCATTGCCCTTGCAGTTTTAAGCACAGGGCAGGCCAAACAACTCATTTCATTTCCATTAAGGGCTAACAAATCATTCATTGCATGTACATTGCAGACTCACAGTTCAGTTGATTCACAGCTTAGAATGAGAGTCATGGCCATTCCCTCGTGATCTTGCAGAGTGACTGAGTCATGTCCAGGCATCAGAGGTTTTATAGACTGCCCCCCCCCCCCCCCCCCCCCGGAAGGGGCATTACATTTATTACGGTGATTGACAGGCAAGAGGATCTTAAAGTTTATTTAAACAGTCATAACTTTTTTATGTTTTATCAATGGGAAAAATCCTCGGGGCCTGCTCAGCGGAAGAGGACTGTGAGTAAGATGACCAAAAATCATAGCGGTAAATGGTAGCGTTTTTTCTAAAATCAATATACAGCACTGACAGGAGGTGGTCAAGATGAGACATAATTGTATAGATACACAGCACTTGGCTGCGTAGGTGCAAGTGAAACAATTTTCCAGAAGCTTGACAGGACACAGGACAAAGTAATTTATTTGATTAGTCTCCCTTCAGTAAGACTTAATGTCAGCACCTTCCACTGCCTTCATATGATCTAAAGTTGAAATTATGAAAAATCACTATTTCATTGATAATATCTCCTTCCCCGTTTTATTTTATCACCACAATTGGTATATAGCAATAATTAAAATTAAATTATTCATTTTATCCTACAGTTACTCATCATTATCACTTGAATAGATACTCAATTAAAAATCAACAGTTCAATTTACAATTAACAATGCTTTGAGTCTGTTCCTCTTATATTTCCTAATAAGACTCTGAGTTACATTTTGTTTGTTCTTGTTCTTGCAACATGGCTTGGAATATTTATTACATGAAAGGCACTACATTAGTGCCAAGTTTTCTTGTCGGTGTGATGTGGCCTTACAATCTTTCCAGAAGCTGAACACTAAACATTGCTTTAGCTGGAGCTGTTTAACTCAATGCTACACTAAAATCGCTTCTGGAATTTACCTCTGATCAATTATTTGCCATTTTCTTTCTTTTGGCATTTTCTAAATAGAGCTGAAGTACCATTGTTTAAATAGTGCATTTCTCAGTGTTTCTAAAATTATCCTATTATAATTTCACAGCCTGGCACTTTATTCTCCACCGTTTCCTGAATCTTAATGGAATTTAATCGACCTTTCGAAGGATTTTGCATACAGGTGAACTGACAAGCCATCATCCAAAGGAATCCACAGTCAACTTAATCACTCAAAAACATTTTCCATGTTATTAATCATAACATATATGCATTTCCTAAAAGATAAAACTGGTAATGGGTGGAAACATTAACAAGATTGCATCCTTTACTAATTGTGTCACAAAGACACAATTGTGTCACAAAGACACAATTGTGTCACAAAGACACATAGACGCAGTCTATGTACCCCCGGACGCTAATGCCAGGCTAGCAATGGAAGAGCTGCAAGCTGCTATCAGCAAACATCTATCTGCTCACCCAGAGGGGGCATTTATTGTTGCGGGTGATTTCAACCACTCCGACCTCAAAACTGTACTCCCCAGGTTCCATCAGCATGTTTCCTGCCCAACCAGAGGAAACAATATTCTGGACTTAGTTTACACTAATATTACTGAAGCCTACAAAGCCCTCCCCCTCCCCCACCTTGGTCAGTCTGACCACCTCTCTCTGTTCCTGCTCCCCAAATACACACCTCTGATCAGACGTGTGAAACCTACCACGAGGACAGTGAAGGTCTGGCCTGAGGGGGCTGTCTCTGTTTTACAGCAGCAGTTTCAGCAGACAGACTGGAGTCTGTTTGCTACCCAGTCCACCTTCAATTCACAAGTGGACATCAACTCATACACCTCAACAGTTATGGACTATATAAAATTCTGCACCGATAATGTCACTACACACAAAGAAATAAAGACCTTCCCTAACCAGAAGCCGTGGATGAGCAGGGAGGTCAGACTCCTACTGAAGGCTCGCGATGCCGCTTTCAGATCTGGCGACGCTGAGGGATACAGCTCATCTAGGGCCAATCTGAAAATGGGAATTAGGAATGCCAAACTCAATCACAAACGGCGGATTGAGGAGCACTTCCATAACAACTCTGACCCCAGGCGCATGTGGCAAGGAATCAAATCCCTTGCCGATTACCAGAAAGTTAACACCCCTCCCCCAGACAACGCCACCCTTCCTGACGAGCTAAACCATTTCTATGCTCGCTTTGACCGTGATAACAAAACCCCAGCCATCAAAGTTGCTCCACCCCCAAATGAACAACCCCTCAGTCTCTCCACCTCTGCTGTACAAGATGCACTGAGCAAGGTGAATGAGCGCAAAGCTGCCGGCCCCGATGGCATCCCTGGCCGGGTGCTTAGGGCATGTGCTGGACAACTATCCCAAGTCTTTACCGACATTTTCAATCACTCACTGGCCCAGGGTGTTGTCCCCACTTGCCTCAAGACATCAACCATTGTGCCAGTGCCCAAACAGTCAGCCACAGGGAGCCTCAACGATTTCCGCCCAGTGGCACTCACCCCTGTCATTGCTAAGTGCTTTGAGCAGCTGATCTTGGCTCACCTCAAAGCCAGCCTCCCCCCCACACTGGACCCCCATCAGTTTGCCTACCGGGCCAACAGGTCTACAGAGGACGCCATATCAGCGGCCCTACACTCTGCCCTGACCCACCTGGACAACAACAACTCCTACATCAGGTTGCTGTTCATTGATTTCAGCTCCGCTTTCAACACTGTCATCCCCGCCAGCTTGATCACCAAACTCAGCGGGCTTGGCATCTCCACCTCCCTCTGCAACTGGACACTGGATTTCCTCACCAACAGACCACAGTCTGTTAGGGTCAACAACCTCAACTCCACCACTATAACACTGAACACCGGCGTGCCACAGGGCTGTGTGCTCAGCCCTCTCCTCTACTCCCTCTTCACCCACGACTGCATCCCTAAGTACGGATCCAACGCCATCATTAAGTTTGCTGACGACACCACGGTGGTAGGACTGATCAGTGACAACGATGAGTCAGCCTACCGAGAGGAGGTCCAGCACCTGACAACCTGGTGTGCCAATAATAACCTCGTCCTCAACTCCAAGAAGACGAAGGAACGTATTGTCGACTTCAGGAAGGTCAGAGGGGGCAGACATACCCCCATCCACATAAACGGGACTGAGGTGGAGCGCGTCTCCAGCTACAAATTCCTCGGGGTACACATCTCGGAGGATTTGTCCTGGTCCCTCAACACCTCCAAGCTGATCAAAAAGGCACAGCAGCGCCTTTACTTCCTGAGGAGGCTCAAGAAAGCCCACCTGTCCCCCCAGATCCTGACCAACTTCTACAGGTGTACCATCGAGAGCATCCTGACCGCCTGCTTCACGGTATGGTACAGCAGCTGCACTGTTGCGGACAGGAAGGCACTACAACGGGTGGTGAAAACCGCGCAGCACATCATCGGCGCCCCGCTCCCTGCCATGGATGCCCTCCACCGAAAACGGTGTCTGAAACGAGCTGGGAAGATCATTAAAGACCCCTCCCACCCCAATCATGGACTGTTTGCCCACCTCCCATCAGGGAGGCGGTACAGGAGCCTCAGGTCTCGTACCAGTAGGATGAGGAACAGCTTCTACAATCATACCGTCGCATTGCTGAACTCGGAGTCCCGCCGATAGATTCCTCCGGTCCCTCCGTCCCCATTGTTTAATTATTCTGCATTTTCTATTGTTCTGTATCCTCTTTTTTTTTTAAATTTCTATATTGCACTACTACGGACTGACGCAAAACTGCATTTCGTTGTACCGATACTCAGTATTTGTGCAATGACATTAAAGTTGAATTGAATTGAATTGAATTGAAAAGACACAAGGAGGAAAGATTAGCCTTGGCCTGGTTTCAGAGAAAGATTGAGATCATAAATACATTGGAGCCAGGGGAAGAACTCCGAGAGTCATAGTTCAGCACAGAAATAGGGCCTTTGGCCCACCATATCCACCTCAGCCTTACTCATCTATTAATTCTAAATTACTCAATTCCCTCCAAAAATGCTCTCTGACCTGCTGAATTACTCAAGCGTTTTGTGTTTTGCTCAAGATTCCAATCTCTGCAGTTCCTAATATCTCTAATCCCATTTGCCTGCATTACAATACACAATACACACAATACACAATACAATTTATTTGTCACTTGAACCTCATAGAGGCTCAAATGAAATGTTGTTTCTGCAGTCATACGCACATGAAAAAAAAGACCCAAGACACAACACAATTTACACAGACATCCATCACAGCGCATCTCCTCCTCGCTGTGATGGAAGGCAAAAAAACGTATCTCTCCCCTGCACTCCCCATTCCCCTCCCGATGTCAGAGTCAAAACCATATGTTTCTATGACTTGCTTATTCAGGTGTCTGCCTAAGTGCCTCTTAAAGCAAGTGCCAGCATCTGATTACACTAACTCCTCTGACAGAATATTTCAATCAATCACTCTGTGTAGAAAACATCCCCTCACTCCCCCTTTAAGCTCCATACCTTAAACCTATGGCCTATTGTTGTGATACAATTAAGATAGAGTTATAGAGAAACTATGCTTTTCAATTAGGGCACTGGAATAGTTAATGTGATTCTTTTTACACATGTTGACACTCCGTTGCCACACTCTTCCACATTCACTTTCTCCATAATCAGATGTTTCACATTTTGCAGGGCTTGGCAGGGTAGATGCTGAGAGGATGGACTCGAGAACAATGAACAGAGCAGAATAAGATCACAATGATCAACATAAGAGGCCATTATTTTAAGACTAGGATGAGGGAGAATTTATTCTCCGAAAAAATAATAAATCTTTGAAATCTTCCCATCCCAGAAATTAGTGGAAGTAGGGCAATTTTCAAGGCTGGTAGATGTTTACTCTCTAGAAAACTGGAATGGATCCACCACAATCTCATTGAAAGACAGAGCAGATGAATGGTTGAAGATTTAGGCCTGGTCCTATTTCTTACATTAATATTCGTTCACGTGCACTTCATTCACAGTGAATGACTGTGAGCAATTCTGGCCCCCATATCTGAGGAAGGGTGTTCTGGCATTGGAGAGGGTCCAGAGGAGGTTTACCAGAATTATCCCATATGATGACCATTTGACGGCACTGGGCCTTTACTCACTGGAGTTTATAAGGATGAGGGGACACCTCATAGAAACTTAGCAAATAATGAAAGGCTTGGATAGAGTTGGATGTTCTCTAGGACCAGAGATCATAGCCGCAGAATAAATGGACGTTCATTTAGGAAGGAGAAGAGGAGGAATTTCTTTAGTCAGAGGGGGTGAATCTGTGGAATTCATTGCCATGGAAGGCTGTGGAGGCCAAGTCAATGGATATTATTAAGGCAGAGATAGATATATTCTTGATTAGTATGGGGTTATTTGGAGAATGCAGGAGAATGGGGTTGAGAGGGAGAGTTAGATCACCCATGATTGAATGGCAGGGTAGACTTGATGGGCCAAAGGGCCTAATTCTGCTCCTATCACATTGACATGAACTTCTTAAAATGATTTTTCTATTCACACAAATTCACAACAATGGCAGGGTTCTGGGGAGCAGAGGGATTTAGGAGTGCAGTTACATAGTTCCTTGAAAGTAGCGGCACAGGTAGTCAGGGTGGTCACAAAGACTTTAGTCACATTGGCCTTCTGTCTGGGTATTGAGTATAGATGTTGGGAGGTTATATTACAGTTGTACAAAACATTAGTGAGGCCACATTTGCTTATTTTATTTCACTTTGGTCACCCTGCTATAGAAAAGTTGTTAAGTTGGAAAGAGTGCAGAGAGATTTACGGGGATGTTGCCAGAATTTGAGGGCTTGAGCTATAGGGAGTGGTTGAACTTTCATAGCAAAAGGATTTGAGTATAGGAGCAGGGAGGTTCTACTGCAGTTGTACAGGGTCTTGGTGAGACCACAGCTGGAGTATTGCATACAGTTTTGGTCTCCTAATCTGAGAAAAGACATTCTTGCCATAGAGGGAGTACAGAGAAGGTTCACCAGACTGTTTCCTGCGATGTCAGGACTTTCATATGAAGAAAGAGTGGATAGACTCGGCTTGTACTCGCTAGGATTTAGAAGATTGAGGGGGGGATCTTATAGAAACTTACAAAATTCTTAAGGGGTTGGACAGGCTGGATGCAGGAAGATTGTTCCCGATGTTGGGGAAGTCCAGAACAAGGGGTCACAGTTTAAGGATAAGGGGAAACTCTTTTAGGACCGAGATGAGAAAAACATTTTTCACACAGAGAGTGGTGAATCTCTGGAATTCTCTGCCACAGAAGATAGTTGAGGCCAGTTCATTGGCTATATTTAAGATGGAGTTAGATGTGGCCTTTGTGGCTAAAGGTATCAGGGGGTATGGAGTGAAGGCAGGTGCAGGATACTGAGTTGGATGATCAGCCATGATCATATTGAATGGCGGTGCAGGCTCGAAGAGCCGAATGGCCTACTCCTGCACCTATTTTCTATGTTTCTATGTTTAACTGGCCAGGACTTTATTCCTTGGCGCACAGGAGGATGAGCGGTAATCTGAGAGAGGTGTATAGATAGAATAGCCACACAGAGTCTTTTATTCAGAGTACGGGAATCCAGAACCAGACATTAT
Organism: Amblyraja radiata; assembly: GCF_010909765.2. Classification (NCBI taxonomy): domain Eukaryota; kingdom Metazoa; phylum Chordata; class Chondrichthyes; order Rajiformes; family Rajidae; genus Amblyraja; species Amblyraja radiata. The sequence goes on along the minus strand of NC_045959.1, from coordinate 93,149,658 downwards.
AAGACCAGAGGTATAAGCTAAGCAGGAAAATATTTAATAGGAACCTGAGGGGTAAGGGCAATCTTTTTTCACACATAGGGTGGTGAGTATATGGAATGAGCTGACAGAGGTGGTAATTGAGGCAGGTACTACAACAGCATTTAAAATACATTTGGACAGGTACATGGATAGGAAATGTTTAGAGGGATATGGGCCAAATGCTGGCAGGTGGGACTCGTGTAGATGGGGCATCTTGGTTGGCATGGGCAACTTGGACTGAATGGTTTGTTTCCACATTTTATGTCTCTTTTACTCTAATTCATGCATTCTCTCTATCTCTGTGCACAAATGGACTGCAGCTACACATTCTGGATGTAGAACCCTTAATCAGGTAAATAAAGATAGAGCTATTACCATATATTACATCCAATTACTGTGAAAAAGAGAGAATTAATTACAATTATGCTGTGGAATTATAATCAATATTGCCTATGTATTCTAAAATAAGTTAATGGCATTTAAGCAAAGATGTAATGCAAAAATGCACTCTGGCCTTTTAGACATTAATAAATGCGCTTTGGAAATGTAATCAATAATGTTTTCATCATTAACATAAATTAATGAACATTTTATTAATAAAATCTGGCAAATATTTAATTCAAATTATATAGAGAAATAATTAATTACATTTGGAAGGCTTTAATTTGATATAATTCATATTAAATCAAAGTAATATTACTAGAATGATGCATATGACATTTTATTAATGGTATATTGTAAGTTTAATATGTTGGAATATGGTTAACTGATAATATTTCCCAAATAATGCAGTCTGTTATTATCCTCGTCAGTTAAAGCTACATACCTCCAGTATATGATACTTACTGAGCAAACCAGACAATACTCATTCTGCCTTCTGCAGTACTTTTGCTTCTCTGTCACCACTTGTCTGGAAATGTCTGGTCCTGTCTAATAATATAATCCATTTGAGTATAGAGCCATAGGTGCACTTGGCTTTATTGAACTTCATTGAACTATTAAACAAATCTGTGGGGAGATCAAGTGGCAAGATCTCCACAAAAAATAAATACATTGAGTTATCTGGAGGTAATGACAATGCACGATAGGTACTCAGACTTCCCGTGGATTTTGAAGAAACAGCAGCAAAGAGAAGCAGGAAAAAGCACTGATTGGCTCTAGCCCGAGTGGGAGGAGAGTTAGAAGTGAGTCAGAGGGGGGAAACAGTTTAAAACTGAGGAATTTGGTTTGTAAATTGGTAAATTAGGCAATTTATCAGTCAATATAAGCAAGACGGCTCTTAAAGGTTATTCAAAGGTTATTTATTGATCACATACACCTAGGTGTAGTGAAATGCTTCTTGCCAATGCAGCACATAAAGAAAGAATACAGACATAACTTTAATAAGAGATTTAAACATAAAGAACATCCCCCCACAATGGCTCCCACCATGAGGGAAGGCACAAAGTCCAGTCCCCAACCCCAGTTCACCCATAGTCGAGCCAATTGAGGCCTCCACAGTTGCCTCTACGGAGGCCCGATGTTCCTGGCCGTTCTCGCCGGGTGATGGTGCTCCGGCGTCGGGAGAATCCTCACAGCGGCTTGGGATACCTGGAACGGCCGCTTCCGTACTGGAGGCCGCGGCTTCCAAAGCCAACAAGGCCGCGCCGGTTGGAGCTCCACAACTGGCGATCTCGTCGCGAGATCCCAGGCTCCCGGTGTAAAGTTCGGCGCCGCCACCCGCAGCTGGTCGCTCCTCAGACCCGCAGCTCCGCGATGTTGTTCCCGGCGGTCTTCAGCTCACCGGAGCTCCAGCGCGGCGACCCAGGTAAGGCATCGCCCACTCCACGATAGCGCTCCAGCGCTGTGCCGCTGCCGAAACCGTGGTTCTGGGCAGTCCCCGTCAGGAAACACCGCTCCAGGCCCGCTGGTAGGCCGCGAGGACGGGTCGAAACTGCAGTCCAGAGAAAAGCTGCCTCTCCGACCAGGTAGGGACCCTGAAAGGTAGTTTCCCCCTCCCCCCCCCCCCCACCCCCACATAAAAAAGTCTAGAACTCCAGAAACAAAAACACTTTAACTAACTAAAAATAAAAAAAAGATGAAAAGACAGACAGCTGCTGGCTGGGCAGCCGCGCACAGGTCAGCGCCCCCTGTTGTGTCTGTAGGGAAAGGCAGTGGCCTTATGAGAAAAGTGTGAGTCTTTGGCTCAAGAGTCGTCGGCGAGGAGGCTGAGAAGAGGAGGCTACGCATAAAGCTCGAGAGGACAGAACGCGGTGAACACATGTCAGGGCAGATGAGACAGTGTGAGGCTTGCAGAATGTGGGAGCCCAGGGACACAGATGGAGCCTCTGGCTGCTTCAACTGTGGCAAGTGCGTCCAGCTTCAGCTCCTAAAGGAGTGTGTTGGGGCACTGGAGAAGCAGCTGGATGACCTCAGGGCCATCCGGGAAAACGAGAGTTTCCTGGACAGGACCTACAGTGAGGTTGTCCTCCTCTACTCCCTCTTCACCTATGACTGCACACCTTTACATGGTACTAACACCATCATCAAGTATGCAGATGATACAACGGTGATTGGCCTCATCAGCAACAACGATGAGTCGGCCGATAGGGAGGAGGTCCAGCTCCTAGCAGCATGGTGCGCTGACAACAACCTGGCCCTTAACTCCAAGAAGACCAAGGAGCTCATTGTAGACTTCAGAAGGTCTAGGGGTAGCACGCATCCTTACCAACTGTATCACTGAATGGTATGGCAACTGCTCTGTCTCCGACCGGAAAGCACTGCAGAGGGTGGTGAAAATCGCCCAACGCATCACCGGTTCCTCACTCTCCTCCATTGAGACTGTCCAAAGCAAGCGATGTCTGCGAAGGGCGCGCAGCATCGTCAAGGACTGCTCGCACCCCAGCCACAGTCTGTTTACCCTCCTACCATCCGGGAGGCGCTACAGGTCTCTCTGTTGCTGGACCAGCAGGTCCAGGAACAGCTTCTTCCCTGCGTCTGTTACATTACTTAACTCTGTACCTCGGTGATTGCCAGTCATCCCCCCCCCCCCCCCCCCCCTCCGGACACTCCTTCCCCCAGAAAAATTGCACTACTACGACTGTATGTACGTATATATATTTATTGCTCATATTCTATGTTCGCTCTTCTGGGGAGATGCTAACTGCATTTCATTGTCTCTGTACTGTACACTGCACAATGACAATAAAGTTTGAATCTGAATCTGAATCTGAGGTAGTCACGCCGAGGTTACGGGAAGAACCAAGGTGTGTGATGGAGAGAAAGGGTGGAAATCGTGGAGTGCAGAAGACTCAGGTGGCTGTGCCTAATGAAAACAGGTACGCCCTCTTGGGAACTGTCCGGGGAGACGATGTTTCCAGTCTGAGCGGCGGACACGTCGATGGCTCCAATCCTAGAGATGGGACTCTAGTGGTGGGTGACTCCATTGTCCGAGGAGTGATCAGGAGATTCTGTGGCGGCAGACGATATGCGAGGATGGTCTGTTGCCTCCCTGGTGGCAGGGTTCAGGATGTCACAAGCTGAATTCTGAAATCCTTGAGAGAGAGAAGGTGAACAGCCAGCAGTAGTTGTGTACGTAGGCACAAATGACATCGGGAAGGAGGTTCTCCAACATGACTTCAGAGAGTTGGGAAGAAGACTGAAATGCCGGACTTCTCTGGATTATCTCTGGATTGCTACCAGTACCAAGTGCTAGTGAGGAACAGGAACAGGGAGATAGGGGATCTGAATGTGTGGCTTAGGGGCTGGAGCAGGGAGCAAGGATTTTGATTTGTATACCACTGGGATCTCTTCTGGGGTAGGGGTGACCTGTAGAAAAGGGATGGGCTACACCTTAACTGGAGGGGGACCGACATTCTGACAGGCAGGTTTGCTAGAGCTACATGTGTGGGTTTAAACTAAATAGTGGGGGGGAGGGATTGACAAATTGGGAGTATAAAGATGGAGTTGAAGGGGAAGTGGCTACAGGATTCTCAAATTAATGGGAAGGAAAGCTTGAGAATGGACAACAGAGTAAGGTCAGGGCCAATTTCGAGGGGGGGAAGTGAATACGGAGGTCAAAGTGCTGTATATGAATGCACGAAGTATAAGGAACAAAGTGGACGAGCTTGAGGCTCAGTTAGAAACTGGCAAGTATGATGTTGTGGGAATTACTGAGACATGGCTGCAAGAGGGCCAGGGCTGGGAACTGAATATTCAAGGGTATACCTCCTATCGAAAAGACAGACAGGTGGGCAGAGGGGGTGGGGTTGCCCGGTTGGTGAGGAATTAAATTCAGTCCCTTGCAAGGGGTGACATTGAAACAGGAGATGTGGAATCAGTATGGATAGAACTAAGGAATTGTAAAGGGTAAAAAGACCCTAATGGGACTAATCTACAGGCCCCCAAACAGTAGCCTGGACATAGGGCGCGAGTTGAATCAGGAGTTAAAATTGGCATGTAGTAAAAGTAATGATGTGGTTGTTATGGGAGATTTCAACATGCTGGTAGACTGGGAAAATCAGGTTGGTACTGGACCATAAGAAAGGGACATTATAGAGTGCCTTCGTGCGGGATTCTTTAACATCTTGTATTGGAGCCTACCATGGAGAAGGCAATTCTGGATTTAGTGTTATGTAATGAACTGGATTTGATAAAGGACCTCAAGGTTAATGTGCCATTAGGAGGCAGTGACCATAACATGGTCAGGTTTAATCTACAATTGGAGAGGGAGAAGAGTAGATGTCAGGTCTCGCGTTTGATCTAGTTTCTGTTTCTTATTGGTTTTTAGTATTAGAGTTTGCATTCTTGTTTTATTTTGGTGTCTCACATCTCCTCTTGTTTCAGGTCCCATTTCCTGTCAGGTCGTTTACCCTCATGTGATTGTTGGCCACACCCTGATGTGTTTCACCTGTGTCTCGTTATCCCCTGCTAGTCTGTTGGCCACGCCCTGATGTGTTTCACCTGTGTCTCGTTATCCCCTGCTAGTCTGTATTTAAGCCTTTTGTGTTTTAGTTCCCATTGCCAGTTCGTTGTGTATGCTACTTGGTATCACCTCGTTCCAGCTCTCGAAATCTTGTGACCTTGTGATCTCGACCTTTGCCTGTATTTTCGACCACTGGTTCTTGCCTGCTCCTATATGGTACTGTTGCCTCTGTTTTGCCTACCTGTGTACTGACTTGGACTGATTAAACGCCGAAGACTGATCTGCCCTGTGTCTGAGCCTGCATTTGTGTCCTCCTCCTCGTTCAGTTCTGACAGTAGATCGGAGTTGTCATTGTTGCAGTTGAATAAAGGGGACTATGGGGCCATGAGGAGGAGCAGGCCAAAGTTGACTGGAAAGATACACTAGCAGGGATGACAGTGGAACAAAAATGGCAGTTGTTTCTAAGAATAATACAGAAGGTGCAGGATCAGTTCATTCCGAGGATGAAGAAAGATTCCAAGGGGGGAAAGGGACGACCATGGCTGACAAGGGACATCAGGGACAGTATAAAAATTAAAGCGAAGAAGTACAACGTAAAAAAGATGAGCGGGAAGCAAGAGGATTGGGTAATGTTTAAAGAACAACAGAAGATAACTAAAAAGACAATATGGGGAGAAAAGATGAGGTACGAAGGTAAGCTAGCCAAGAATATAAAACAGGATAGTAAAAGCTTCTTTAGGTATGTGAAGAGGAAAAAAATAGTTAAGACCAAAGTTGGACCCTTGATGACCGAAAAAGGTGAATTTGTTATGGGGAACAAGGAAATGGCAGATGAGTTGAACAGGTACTTTGGCTCTGCCTTCACTAAGGGGTACACAAACAATCTTCCTGATATAATACTGGCCAGAGGATCTGGGGTGACTGTAGGAACTGAAGGAAATCCACATCTGAGGAACTGAAGGAAATCCACATTAGGCAAGAAATGGTGTTGGATAGACTGATGGGACTGAAGGCTGTTAAATCCCCAGGGCCTGATGGTCTGAGTCCCAGGGTACTTAAGGAAGTGGCTCTAGATATCGTGGATGCATTGGTGATAATTTTCCAATATTCTATAGACTCAGGATCAGTTCCTGTGGATTGGAGGGTAGCTAATGTTATCCCACTTTTTAAGAAAGGCGGGAGAGAGAAAACGGGGAATTATAGACCAGTTAGCCTGACATCGGTGGTGGGGTCAATTATAAAAGATGAGATAGCCGAACATTTGGTAGCAGTAACAGGATCGGTCCGAGTCAGCACGGATTTACAAAGGAGAAATCATGCTTGACTAATCTTCTGGACTTTTTTGAGGACGTAACTAGGATAATGGACAAGGGAGAGCCAGTGGATGTAGTGTACCCGGACTTTCAGAAAGCATTTGATAAGGTCCCACATAGGAGATAGTGGGCAAAACAGGGCACATGGTATTGGGAGTAGAGTGCTGACATGGATAGAGAAGTGGTTGGCAGACAGGAAACAAAGAGTAGGGAATAACGGGTCCCTTTCAGAATGGCAGGTAGTGACCAGTTGGGTACCACAAGGCTCGGTGCTGGGGCCGCAGCTATTTACAATATACATCAATGATTTGGATGAAGGGATTCAAAGTAACATTAGCAAATTTGCAGATGACACAAAGCTGGGTGGCAGTGAACTGTGAGGAGGATGCTATGAGAATGCAGGGTGGCTTGAACAGGTTGGGTGGGATAGTTGGCAGATGCATGGCAGATGAAGTTTAATGCAGCTAAATGTGAGGTTATCCACTTTGGTAGCAAAAACAGGAAGGCAGATTACTATCTAAATGGCGTCAAGTTGGGAAAAGGGGAGGTACAACGGAATCTGGGGGTCCTTGTATAGTCAATGAAAGTAAGCGTGCAGGTACAGCAGGCAGTGAAGAAAGCGAATGGCATGTTGGCCTTTGTAACACGAGGAATCGAATATAGGAGCAACGAGGTCCTTCTGCTGTTGTACAGCCCTAGTGAGACCACACCTGGAGTATTGTGTGTAGTTTTGGTCCCCTAATTTGAGGAAGGACATTCTTGCTATTGAGGGAGTGCAGCGTAGGTTTACAAGGTTAATTCCCGGGATGGCGGGACTGTCATATGCTGAGAGAATGGAGCAGTTGGGCTTGTACACTCTGGAGTTGAGAAGGATGAGAGGTGTTTTTCTCATTGAAACATATAAGATTGTTAAAGGCTTGGACACACTAGAGGCAAGAAACATGTTCCCAATGTTGCGGGAGTCCAGAACCAGGGGCCACAGTTTAAGAATAAGGAGTAAGCCATTTAGAACGGAGATGGGGAAACACCTTTTTCTCACAGAGAGTGGTGAGTGTGGAATTCTCTGTCTCAGAGGGCGATGGAGGCAGGTTCTCTGGATGCTTTCAAGAGAGCTAGATAGGGCTCTTAAAAATAGCATAGTCAGGGGATATGGGGAGAAGGCAGGAACGGGGTACTGATTGGGGATGATCAGCCATGATCACATTGAATAGCGGGCTCGAAGGGCCAAATGGCCTACTCCTGTTGTCTATTGTCTATTGTAATTGGAAGCCCATAACATGTGATGTGCCATTTTTGGTGAACCTACTGTATATGACCAGGCAACTCTCTATGGGCTCCTATGAACCAAAGCGTACATGTGAGGCACATGCCATTTTTGTTTAAATGATGTCAAAAACCTCAACTCTAAAATGTCTAATGGTTCTAATGCCTGGACCATTCATCTCTTGTTTGAATGTATTGGTTGTTGTTTTTAGCTGGCTGGTACATTCTGCATATCAAGGAGTTGATTGGAATCAAATTAACATGGGCCTTTAACTCAGTTGTCCCCATTTTGCCCATTACGTTTCCCTCTACACTTGGCTAATTATTGCAGAATACCTCACAATCAGGTCACATTTGTTCCAATCCATTTTTGAACAAATACATCTATAAATATAAACCAAATTGAGGAACTAGTCATTGTCTACAAAATTATGGTGATCAATTTACAAACTTTATGTCAAATAGTTGCCTGCCTTGCAACTTTGAAGCTTCTGTTGCACATAGAGTGCAGAATTTGTTTATGCGGTTGCACCTTATGATTTAAAAACCAATCACTACTTGTACATATCAATATATTTAACATAAGTAGTTTCATGGCAATTTCTTGTTTATATCAAAGGTTCATAAGTTAATACATCCCTTTGACTATGTCTCTCCTGTCCCTAATAAAGGAATGTGTCTGAATTCTCTGATTTTACAGGTTAAAAAACCATGACCACCAGTTTCAAGAATAGCTTCTACCCAACAACTATCATGCTCTTGAACACTACACAACACTAAACTAGGAACTATGGATTGTCTTTGGATGCACTAAGGACTTTGGTTTTCTTTGCACTGGTTTGGGAGTTATTAATTTATTGAAATGTTGATTATTGTACATTATCTATGTGCATTGTGTTTATAGAACTGTTATGCTGCTGCAAGTAACAGTTTCTTGTTTCATTGTGGGCACATTTGACATTTAAGCGCTCTTGACACTGGCTCCATCACGAGAGGCGCCTGACTTGTCAATTTTGTTCACGTGACCTTATATCACCCTTTACATCTTATATTCCAAAGCATCTGAAGCCTAATTTCTATGATTTTACTTTATTGCCCAAACTTCAACTCCTGGCAAAATTGAACCAATATTCAGAATTTTCCTATATTCTCTTTCGTTCCAAAATAGATGAGTTCACAATTGTTTGCGTACCTGCTGCATGCTCACCAACTTAATCTATCAAATCTGCTACATGCTTGCAAAACTCATTGGAGTCTTGCCCAGTAATCATTTCAATTAGGAATAAATCTGTCCTTTAAAATTAGGTAAATAGAGAATTTTTAATATGGTTCAACAGTCCAATGGAAAGAAATTGCAGAATTTTCTTATCCCATGTTTTTTAAATTTTCTATTTGGTTACACTAATGACCAATTATTCTGTACTAATTATCCTTGGGGATGTGACATGCAGTCTTTTGCAGACAGACAAAAAGATTCACTTAATTCCTAATCTTCTCGTGCAGCAAAGAGGGTTATTTTAAGAAATGAAGAGAGACAAAGCACCTCCTGAGATTAATAATTGTTACTGTCTGGCTTTGGTTCAGCATAAGAGAGACTACATGTTGGAACCAGAATATAGTGTACACAGTTCAAACTTAAAGGAGTAAATATAAAATTGCTGGAACTTTAGAGTTACAATGTGGAAACAGGCTCTTCGGCCCAGCGAGTCCGCGCGAACCAGCAATCACCCCGTACACAAGCCCTATCCTACACACAAGGAACAGTGTACAATTCACAGAAGACAATAAACCTACAAAGCTGTACATCTTTGGAGTGTGGGAAGAAACTGGAGCACCTGGAGAAAATACTGGTGGTCACAGGGAGAATGTAAAAACTCCATATAGACAGCTATTTGGCAGTGCTGTAAAGCACTGTAATGCAGAAACCCAAAATAGAGAAAATCAGTTGACATTTGGGTTAAGACCATTTATCTGACTTCCGGTGGCGCTATGGAGACTTGAGTCCAGCGCCAACTAGCTCCGTGCCGAAGAAATTTAAAACGGGAGAAAATCGGGTCTTACCTGCAGCGATCGCGATCTGAACGGCTGCCTGCGTGATGTCATCAGGCGCGCGACTTTATGGTATGTCGTCGTTACAACATACCCCCCCCCCCCGTGGGACACAAAAAAAAGTCGGTAAAGGGAAACCGCAGAAGGAAGAGGAAGGCCCTACAGAGGCCTCGACCTCAGTTACAACGACGGCCCAGGAAGACCCTCCGAAGAAAATGAAACCGAAAAAGTCTGAAATGGAGGATCTTAAAATCTTTCTCTCTGCCGAAATGAAAACCTTTGGAGAGAAGTTTGGAGAGAAGTTTAAAGAGGAACTTGACTCTTTTAAGGTAGATTTTAAAGCAGAAATGCTTTTTACTGTTCAACAAATGCTGGAAATCTGGAAGAAGACGAGGGAGGAAGAGATCAAGGATCAGATGGAAGTGCTGGAAACCAGGCTTGTTTCGGTGGAAACGAAGGTTAAAACGGAGGTGGACCCCATTTATCACATACTTGACCAACATAGAACAGCGATAACCGAACTTGAGAAATCGGTGACGACAAGTGCGGAAACTGTAAGTCGACTCCTTATTGAAAACCAACGCCTCTCCGATATGGTGATCAAATTAAATGATAAGTGTATTGATTTGGAGGGGCGTCAAAGACGTAAGAATCTAAGAATTGTAGGGGTGAAAGAAGGAAGTGAGAAGGAAATGGGCACTTGGGATTTTGTGGCAGACCTATTACAAAAAGCCTTAAAATTGGATCACAAACCTTCACTCGGTCGAGCTCATAGAGCGCAGCGACGTCGTACACAAGATGATGCCCGTCCAAGACAAATTATCGTAAAGGTGCAATTGGATCATGAATTTGATGATATAATGAAGAAAATTGTTCGAGGCGGACAGCTCCTTTTTGAAGGTGTGAGATTCAGTATTTACCGAGATTATCCGGCAGAAGTCTTCAAGAAAAGAGCGCTGTTCACCGAGACAAAGAGAATACTGAAGAATGTACCTGATTTGAAATACAGTTTGTTTTACCCCGCAAGACTAAGAGTCCTCTACAAGTCCAAGGAGCACTTTTTTACAGACCATGAAAAAGCACTGGAATATGCCAAAGAAGTCAGTAACATGACCATAGACTGAAGAATTTACATTACTCCTTAGGAGTCAAGCCAGATCTAAAAGGACCTTTAAAGTTCTTTTAAGAGCTTTAAGGGCATTCGGAAACCGAAATGGACGGAGGACATTGGATAAAACCGTGATCTTTGTATTTTTGTTTATTAATCAATATTATTATCTGTATATTCATGCCTAACTATATATGTAACAACTAATACTTATTAAATATCTATATTACCACTAAAATTATTAACATTAACATTTCTCATAAAAATTTAATACTGTATATGATTGATAACAATGATTAATAATTAATAGTCTTCGATTAACGTAGAAATGAATTACATACTTATATTATATAGGAAGATATGCAAGAGGTAAATTAGCTTACGTCATTAAAAAAGTTTAACGGTTTTTCTCTTTATTTTTCGATTTATAGATTAAATTTATAGATTTAGCGAAAAAATTAATATGATATGTGAGAATAATAACGTTGTGAATTTTTGCTGTTTTTGAACTTTTCTGCAGGGTTACGTGCTTGTGTATGTATACATATGGGTATATATATATATATATATATATATGTGTATATTGTGTGTGTGTATGTATGGATATGTAAATAAGTTTGTTACTCCCAAAGAAGTTATTTGAATGTTAGAAATAATCTTTTTTTTTTTTCTTCGGGCACGGAGCTGGAAATTTTTTTTTTACAAAGGCTACGGAAGTCTTTAGAATTCTAGCCACGTTAGTGTGGCTATCACTAACTACACTAATTGTAGATGTAGTTCTTTTTCTTTCACCCTATACTAACCAACTCTATCACTTTTTTCACTTTAAATATTTTTATAACTTAATGTTTGAATGGAAAAATAAGACTAATACAAGGAGATGTGTTCAGAAGAGCGATGTATATGATTTTAAATTCATCTATTTGAGGTTCGGGAGCAGGGTCAGGTTCTATGTGTTGTACCTTCTGCTCGGTTATAGACCACCTTAGAAACAATATGCAAGATGTTAATATGACAAGAGGGGGTCAGGGAATAACATTTTGTAGTTGGAATGTCAAGGGAATTAATGAACCAATTAAGAGAGGTAAAGTTTTGGCACATCTAAATTTAATCAAAACAGATATAATATTTCTTCAAGAAACACACCTTAAAAAGGAATCTCAACATAGACTTAAAGCTAAGTGGATCGCTGAATCATATCATTCTTCCTTTTCCCATAAGTCCAGAGGAGTTGCAATACTAATTCGTAAAGGAATACCTTTTAATAACTCTTCAACAATAGTGGATATTGATGGTAGATATATTATATTAGTTGGAGAGTTAAATGGAGAAAAAGTGATTCTTCTTAATGTTTATGGGCCTAATTTTGATAACCCCAAGTTTTTTAATAAAACAATTAATAAAATTCCTGAATTTACACAATATAAATTAATAATTGGAGGAGACTTCAATTGTACATTAGATCCATACTTAGATAGATCATCAAGGCAAAAAAAAGTAAAATCTCAATCAAGTGTATTTCTAAATTCATTTATTAATACCACTAATATTAAGGATGTCTGGAGGTACATCAATACCAACGCTTAAAATGTGGATTGCAAGTATGTTGGACACCGCTCATCTTGAGGAAATGCGATTCCTCCTAATGGATAAATCAGACCAATTCATAACGAGTTGGTCTCCATTCGTCGTTTTTTTGGAATCGTATGGTGCAACACAATTATAAAAAATAACTGTTTCAGGACTGGACGAGGGTTGGTCAAGACTATAAATAATGATCTCCTCTTTTTTTCTTTTCTTTTCTCTATTCTCTCTCTCAACTTTCTTCATTTACTCGTTTTCTTTTTTCACACACTATATATTTCACATCTTTCTATCCTTTACTATCTAACTTCTTTTTCTTATTCTAATCTTTTTTCAGTGTAACAAAAAAAAAAAAAAGAAGTTGTACATAAAATGTATTATGAAAATATATATTAGGCACTTTGGTGCCATATGACTGTACTTACTTCTAATAAAATAAAATATTAAAAAAAAAAAAAAAGGATGTCTGGAGAATAGAAAACCCAACTGGACGGGAATATTCATTTTACTCACCAGTACACAAAACATACTCAAGAATAGATTATTTTTTAGTTGACTCTACGTTTATCCCATTTATTTATAATTCAAAATACCATAACATTATAATCTCAGATCACGCACCTGTAACATTCATGATTAAATTAAATGGAATGTTCGAGAAACAAGCATATTGGAGATTTAACCCACAAATTTTGAACGAAAGATCATGCCAGGAATATATTATTAAACAGATTCAAATATTTATTGAGGTAAATGACAACCCTGACACACCTACTTCTCTTATGTGGGAAACGTTTAAAGCATATGTTCGAGGTACATTAATTTCTGCTCAAGCATTTTATAATAAAGAGAACAGGATTAAGCAACAAACATTGGAAATTGAAATCAAGCAACTAGATATAGAAAATGCGAGAATGCCATCTACTTTAAAACATAATAAAATTGCTGTATTGAAATATAAATTAAATAAAATGTATTCAGAACAAGTAATAAAACTTTATCAAAAAACCAAACAACTACATTTTGAATTTGGAGACAAACCACAAAAATTATTAGCACGTCAGTTACGAAAAATGGAAGGGGAAAAAACAATTCATAAAATTAGAACAGAGACAGGAGAATTATTAAAAATGCCCAAGGACATAAATGATAGATTTCTCCAATACTATCATAACCTTTATTCAACTAAAACCGTAGCACAATCAGAAGGAATAGCAGATTTTTTAATAAAATGTAATTTAAAAGGTTTAGATTCAAACGATAGAGAATTATTAGAAAGGGAGATTACGATAAAGGATATTGAGGAGTCTATTGGCTCTTTAAAAAATGGTAAAGCAGTAGGACCAGATGGTTTAGGTTCCGAATTTTATAAAAAATTTTATGATTTGCTTAGCCCACGTTTACAAAGACTGTATGAGTATATATATACTCAACAGAAACCTCCAGACACTTTAAATGAATCAATAATAACACTTATTCCTAAGGCTGATAAAGATCTGGAAGACCCGGGATCATACAGAGCAATTGCACTTTTAAATACAGATCAGAAAATTTTAACTAAAATACTAGCGCATAGATTAAGTACAGTGATGAATAAATTAATACACCCTGACCAAACAGGCTTTATTCAGAAACGGTACTCATATTATAATCTAAGAAGATTATTTAATATTATATATTCCAAGAGAATTATTAATGAAGATCTAGCAATAATTTCACTTGACGCTGAAAAAGCATTTGATCAGGTCGAATGGCCTTATTTATTTTCGGTGATGGAAAATATGCAGCTAGGGGAGAAATTCTGTACATGGATAAAACTGTTATATACAAATCCCACGGCTAGAATATTTACAAACCAAAGGTTGTCACCTAAATTTAGCCTATCTAGAGGTTGTAGACAAGGATGCCCATTATCTCCATTATTATTTGCGCTTGCTATTGAGCCACTGGCAGAAAGAGTTAGGGGGCATCCGGAAATACATGGGTATAACACAAAGGACACAGTGAATAAAATTTCTCTATACGCAGATGATGTATTAATTTACATTACAAAACCAGAAATTAGTATTCCAAACTTATTAAAGCTAATAACCCAATTTGGTTCACTTTCAGGATACAGAATAAATTGGAATAAAAGTGAAATTATGCCAATAAGGGAACATAACAAACAGATAATACAACAATTTCCATTTAAAATAGTAAATGAAAAATTTAAATATCTAGGTATTTATGTAACTAAGATATATACATCATTATTTAAAGCAAATTTCCCCCCATTACTGAACAAACTACATAAGAATATTCAATACTGGAAAACACTTCCTATCTCAATGGTAGGCAAAATCAATGCCATAAAAATGATTTTTTTACTGCAAATATTATATCTTTTTCAGACAATTCCGATATATCTGGCTAAAAACTTTTTTTTTAAATTGGACTCTATTGTTAATGATTTTATCTGGGATTATAAGAATCATAGGATAAACAAAAGACACTTGTGTAAATCAAAAATAAATGGAGGCTTGGTTTTACCCAATTTTTTGTTTTACTTCTGGGCAGTTAACATTAAAAATATGAATTTCTGGTTGGAAGAAATAGATCATCAACCAGACTGGTTAAAAATGGAAAAGGAAGATTGTTTACCTTTTGATATCGGTTCGATATTATTTGCTACGTCTAAATTAAACAAAAAAATTTATAGGGAAAACCCTATAATATTTAGTGCTATACGAATTTGGAAACAATTAAAAAAGACATTAAAATTAGATAATTTATCACTTTTTCTTCCAATTGTGAATAATCCTTTGTTTAAGCCTTCATGGTTGGACGGGGGTTTTACACAATGGAAGAATTATGGAATTAAAAACATGGGACAACTTTACAAGGAAGGCACTTTTCTGACATTTCAGGAATTGCAACAGACTTATGGACTTCGAGGAAATGATTATTTCAAATATCTTCAACTTAGAGATTATGTAAAATCGAACTCTCAAAATTTTCGAATTAGAAATTCAGAAATTCTTGATGAATGTTGGAACAAACATCCTAATACAGAAAAATTAATATCTTATATATATAAAACTTATTAGACAGTGACATTCCTTCGACGGACTTACACAGACAAACATGGGAAAAATAATTAAATCAAGTAATAACGAAAGATACTTGGGAAGAAAGTTTGCAACACATACATCAGTGTTCACTAAACGCCAGACATTCTCTAATACAATTTAAAGTAATACATAGGTTACATTATTCAAAAACAAAACTACATAAAATTTTTCAACATATCTCACCTATATGTGATAAATGTCAACATTTAGAAGCTACATTATCTCATATGTTTGCAAACTGTATAAAAATAAAAAAATTCTGGGTAAATATTTTTAGTATAATATCTAAAGTAACCAGCACACAATTGGACCCAGATCCAAAATTAATAATACTCGGAATATTAGAATTAAATCAAACACTTAGAACAACACAAAGAAACTTTATTGATTATAGTTTAATAACAGGAAAAAAATTAATTCTAAAATTTTGGAAAGGCCCTACGGCCCCCACAATCAAAATGTGGATTATAGAAATGACGGAGACCTTAAACGTGGAAAGAATCAGATTTTCCCTGTTGGACAAACAGGAATTATTCGTTGGAACATGGTCTCCTTTTATTGATTACTTAAAGGGTCAGAATGGTTCAGCACAGGAACCTGACTAGCACGCGGGCTAAAGAATGGATGAAATACTATACTCTGAAATGTACGAATATATCTCGAATGAAGTCTTTTTTATTTTAATAAATTTTTCCATTCTTCTTTAACTATCTTTTTCCTTTTTTTTTTTTTTTTTTTGTTTTTGTTTTTGTTTTTCTTCTCTTTCTTTTCTTTCTTTACTTCATCTATCTCTTTAGTTCTATCTAGTTTAAAAAAAAAAAAAGGCAAAAAGTATTGGAGACAATGTAATAATAATTGACAATATTATCAATTTAAAAATGTAAGACTGTAATGATGTAATTAGGTTATGTACCTATCTCCAATAAAAAATATTTTCAAAAAAAAAAAAAAAAAAAAAGACCATTTATCTGATCCATTGAATTCCTCCAGCAGTTTGAATTTTGTTGCAGACTCTAGCATCTGCGGTACGATGTGTCTGAAAGTTAAACAATCTCGCTAATTTAAGGGACTTCATGTTAAATTATGCATTATGATGAATCTCCCAAACCCTGCAGAGTATTTATTAAGTTGGCTGATCTGTGGGCAGTTGCTGCTGGGACGTAAGTCGGGGCCTGACCAACCTCGGCTGGGTCGCCTGGGCGAGGGTGTCTGATGTTGTGAGAACCGAAACACCTGATGACCCCAGGTCACATCACTGAGGATGCATCCCAGCGCATCTAGAAGATGTATATTTTTCACACTATTCTAGAAAAAATACTATAAAATAACTGAACAAATGTACCAAGTGATCTGATTCTGATCCCTACAATCTGAGAAGATCTTGTCTAAGCCTCACTCTGTTTGGAGTTATCCTGTCTGTATTTTGGTAAACTATCATACTTGTCTTTGGTTTCTCAGGCAGTGGAAGAAAACCTTCACAAAATAATCATGATTTTTTGTTGTTAACCTTATCCACTCACAACAGATGGAATTAGAAGAGACTGGGAACAAGAATTAGCTATAAAAATTTCAAAAGAGAGCTGGGATAAACATTTACTACAGGTGCATAAATGCTCGATCAATGTACGACATACGCTTATCCAATTCAAAACATTACATAGACTATACTATTCAAAAACTAAATTAAATAAAATCTTTCCCAATGTTTCACCAATCTGTGATAAATGTCTGTGTCAAGAAGCTACCATAGCGCATTCTTTTATTTTTTGTACAAAAATCCAAAAATTCTGGCATGGAATATTTGATATTTTTTCAAAATTAATTAAAATAAAACTGGTACCAAAACCAGAATGGATCATTTTTGGGATATCGGAAGATATCCCTGAATTAAATGTGTATCAGAAGAATTTACTCAATTACGGGCTAATAATGGGAAAAAAGCTCATACTTAAATTCTGGAAAAATGCGCCCACACCAACAATAAAAATGTGGATATCAAATATGTTTGAAACATTACATCTGGAAGAGATGAGATTCCTCTTAGCAGATAAAGCAAACCAATTCCAAAAGACGTGGTCTACGTTTATGGACCTATTACAAGCATGAGGTGCAATAGTAATTTTTTAAAAATAAATAAATAAATAAATGGTATCAGGACCTGGCATTGGGAGATAAAACAACAAAAACAGACTTGGTTGGTAGTCTTTCTGCGGAGTTTAATGTTATAATAGAGCGATTGTCCTTACTTTCTTTTTCTTTCTTTTCTAGGGTCTACTTTCTTACTTTACTTCCTTCTCTAACTTCTTTTCTAAGGGGCTTTCTTTTCCCAACACTCTTCTGCACTTCACAACTCTTGCGCACCTTCTTTACTTTCCTTACTTCTATCTTTTTCTTAAAGCTTTAAAAAAAAAAAAAAAATGAAGCGGTACAAAAAATGTATTAAGATATATGTGTTGTGTGTTATTGTAATTTACCGTACTTCTAATAAAAAAAATTTAAAAAAAAAACAAAAAAAAAAAAAAAAAACCTTATCCACTGATCATTGAGAAAATGTATGTGCCAATGGACAAAATGAATAAGATCAAGTCTGCCAATTATATCCTAGGGATAGACACAAAGTGCTGGAGTATCTCAGTGGGTCTGGCGGCATCTCTGGAAAAAAGGCTCTATCCCAGCATTTGGGATAAACCTTTAGGAAACCAGTACTGGGATAAAGCCTTAACTCGAATAATAGTCATTAATGGCCATTATAGACAATGGACAATATGTGCAGGAGTAGGCCATTCGGCCCTTCGAGCTAGCATAGCCATTCAATGTGATCATGGCTGATCATCCCCAATCAGTACCCCATTCCTGCCTTCTCCCCATATCCCCTGACTCCGCTATCTTTAAGAGCCCTATCTAGCTCTCTCTTGAAAGTATCCAGAGTCAAGTTAAGTCAAGTCAAATTTATATATAAAGCGCGTTTAAAAACAACCCACGTTGACCAAAGTGTTGTACAGACCAGAGCAAGTAGCATACACAGGAATGCACATAGCACAAATGTACAAATGATCAGCTCAAAGACACAAAACAAAGATCAGCCACATCAGGGGGATTCAAACGCTAGTGAATAAAAATACGTTTTGAGCCTGAACTTAAAAGAGTTGATGGAGGGGGAAGATCTGATAGGGAGGGGGATGTTGTTCCACATTTTAGGGGCCGCAACAGCAAAGGCACGGTCACCCCTGAGCTTAAGTTTAGATCGCAGGACAGCCAGGAGCCCCAAGTCAGCCGAACTGAGGGAGCTGGTGGTAGAGTAAGGGTTAAGGAGGTCTGTGATATAGGTGGGAGCAATCCCGTTCAGGGCTTTATAGACAAACAGGAGAACGTTAAAATCAACTCTGAACCATACTGGCAGCCACAGGAGAGAGGCCAGAATGGGGATAATATGGTCCCTCTTCCGGATACCTGTCAGGAACCTGGCTGCGGCATTCTGGACCAGTTGCAAGCGGGTCAGGAATGAGTGACTGATCCCAGTATACAGGGAGTTGCAGTAGCCCAGGTGAGAGGATATAAAAGTTTGGATGACTTTCTCCAGATCTTTGAATGAGAGGAACGGTTTTATTTTGGAAATGGTACGAAGCCAGAAGAAACTGGCTTTTATCACTGAATTGATTTGCTTGTCAAACTTAAAGGCAGAATCAAATATCACACCAAGGTTTTTGACATGGGGTTTGACAAGGGTGGATAAGTTGCCAAGACTGCTGGTAATCACTTTGATGGAGTCAGGGGGACCAAATAGGATGACTTCAGACTAGTTCTCATTCAGCTGTAGGAAATTCTGTGCCATCCAACATTTTATGTCCTCAAAGCAGTTCATGAGATTGATTAAATTTGACTGGTTGTTTGGTTTCAGGGGAAGATAAAGCTGTGTGTCATCAGCATAACAGTTGAATGAGATGTTGTGATTTTGAATGATTTGACCGAGGGGAAGCATGTACATAGAGAAAAGGATGGGGCCTAGGATGGAACCTTGTGGGACCCTGTAGCAGAGGCTCGCTGGTGAAGAGGAAAAGTTGCCTATGTTGATGGAGAAGCTTCTATTTTTGAGGTAGGATGTGAACCAGTTCAATGCAGTGCCATCTACACCAACCCCGAACTGGAGACAGTCAATTAAGATGTTGTGATCCAGAGAACCGGCCTCCACCACCCTCTGAAGCAGAGAATTCCACAGACTCACAACTCTCTGTGTGAGAAGGTGTTTCTTCATCCCCGTTCTAAATGTCTTCCCCCATATTCTTAAACTGTGGCCCCTGGTTCTGGACTCCCCCAACATCGGGAACATGTTTCCTGCCTCTAGCGTGTCCAAACCCTTAATAATCTTATATGTTTCAATAAGATTCCCTCTCATCCTTCTAAACTCCAGAGTATACAAGCCCAGCTGCTCCATTCTCTCAGCATATGACAGTCCCACCATCCCGGGAATTAACCTTGTAAACCTACGCTGCGCTCCCTCAATAGCAATAATGTCCTTCCTCAAATTAGGGGACCAAAACTGCACACAATACTCCAGGTATACCATTCATAGGTAAGTAATTTCCCGCTGTTGGTATCTAGCTGTATAATTTCCTACTGGAGAAGAATAGAAAACATGTAGGAAAAAAAAGGGAACATCCTAATCCAATTCATTTGTTCTATATCTCTCTCTTTCACCATCTATATCTCTCGGTTCCCTTTCCCCTGACTCACAGTCTTGACCTGAAACGTCACCTATTCCTTTTCTCCAGAGTTTCTGCCTGACATGCTGAGTTACTCCATTTTTCTATGTCTATGGAGCAAGTAAACGGACAAAGAAAAAGGTAATGATTTGGAAAAGTAAAAAGTGTCTTCTTTTGAGTGAGGGAATGCAGTGGCCTGACAGGTTAAGACCAGGATGGCCTCATTTTCACAAGTATTTATGAATTCTATGGTTCAGAATGAAACTAGGAAAATCCATTTCCTGAACAGCAAACTGGTTATGGTGATGGGACTTTTGATGTGAATCCTCAGCTAAGGCCTGGAAGGAATATGAAAAGGAGTCTGCAAAGGACTGTAGACATGACAAAGGAACAGGGTAATGTTGCAAATCAAGATGGAGGGTCTTTACTGATCTGATAGAAAATGATGATACATATAGGCCATTTGGCATGGCATTGGTGTCTGCTTAACTCACACTTGCCATGATTGAATGGAAGGGTAAACCCAATGGATCGAATGGCCTAATTCTGCTCCTATGATTTATGAACTTATACTGACATATGGCTAAGGACAATCTCGACTGGACATCCATGGAACAAAGTGAGTTTTATGGTGAGTAAGCCAGCAAATTACCCATGATATATGATTATCATGGAAATCATGCATGTACTTGCTCTCTCCACTCTGTTGATTTGGTCTTGGAGGTCTTGGTTCATCCAGAAACCACATCCCAAAGGGAGCAGTGTTTCAGATTTCCAATGAGGTTGGTCTGAATAAACTTTTCTATCCATTGCTGATGCATCTCAGTCTGTGCCATGTTATTCAAACAGGTTAACTTTGCACAGGGGTATTCAGGCAGATCAATACTGTTATCTCTTATATAGTAACTTCATATGATTCCATCATCACTTAATTAGCTGTTCCCACAGCTCATTGCCACGACCATCCTGAGGCCAAACATCCTCCTGGTCTCAGAGGCGACCAAAAACATCGTCTTGTTTAATAATAATAATAATACATTTTATTTATGGGCGCCTTTCAAGAGTCTCAAGGACACCTTACAAATATTTAGCAGGTAGAGGAAAAACATGTAAGGGGAATGAAATAAATAGTAGAGACATGACTAGTACACAAAGTAAAGACAGAATACAATTCAAAACACAATATGAGGCAATTAATGCACAGATGAAAAGGGAGGGGGACGTGGGGCTAAAGCTAGGCAGAGGTGAAGAGATGGGTCTTGAGGCGGGACTGGAAGATGGTGAGGGACACGGAATTGCGGATCAGTTGGGGAAGGGAGTTCCAGAGCCTGGGAGCTGCCCTGGAGAAGGCTCTGTCCCCAAAACTGCGGAGGTTGGACTTGTGGATGGAGAGGAGACCGGCTGATGTGGATCTGAGGGACCGTGAGGGTTGGTAGGGGGAGAGGAGGTCAGTGAGATATGGAGGGGCCAGATGGTGGAGGGCTTTGTAGGTGAGGATCAGGATTTTGTAGGTGATCCGGTGGGAGATGGGAAGCTAGTGAAGTTGTTTGAGGACTGGAGTGATGTGATGCCAGGATTTGGTGTGGGTGATGAGTCGGGCGGCTGCGTTCTGACTGTTTGAACTGACAGTGCCGTGGGAGGACCATCTGGAGGAGGCCCAGGAGAGGAAGAAGACCAAGTACGATGGGCTGATCATAGACTGCCGGAAGCAGGGATGGAAAGCAAGGTGTATGCCCATCGAGGTTAGCTGCAGAGGTTTTGTAGGGCAATCGCTCAACAAAGCCTTGAGTGCACTGGGCATCAACGGAATGGAGGGAAGAGCCATCAAGAACACCATAGAGGCAGCGGAGAAGGCCTCGAGATGGCTCTGAAACAGGAGAGGAAGTCCATGGGGAGGAGCGAATGCCACCTGAACACAAGTCGTGGTCTGATCAACCACGGCTGGGTCGCCTGGGTAAGGGTGTCTGATGTTGAAAGATCTGAAACACCCAATGACCCCAGGTTACATCATTAATGATGTGTTCAGGAGCATCCATATATGTATTTTTATCAGCTGTAGGTCAGATATGATGGTGACCATGTCATGATCTGATCCCTGTCTTGTCGGCATTGGGGTACCGATTGGTGCAACGTGCGCTGATTATATTTTCAACCCTTTTTGCATTAAGATTGGAAACACTGACTTATTTAATTTGTATACTGTTCAATTTAAATCATCTTATCCAGAAACTTCAAGTGATATAATTTATCTATTTACTTTTGTTTATTCATCCACAGGATTTGGACATCAATGGCACAGCTAGCATTTAAAATACCAATCTCTTAAAATACAAACAAAGACTATTGTACAGCTTGAGAGAGACTTTGTATTGTAAGAGACTTTGATTTTACATGTATTTTACTAATGCTCCTTCAATCTCACTGAGGTCATATTATTGTAATCCTTATCTCAGTTACTAATTGGGTAATTTTCAGCCACATTTTTGATGAAGCAGAATTGCAATTTCCTTACATAATTTATCATCTGTTTTATTTGCATGCTTTTTTTATATGCTAATCAGTAGTGTCATAACAGTGCAAGCCCAGTTATCGCCTGCCATATCTCAGTAAAATAAACAACCCTTTAAACTAATGGGCAGCAGAGGCAATGATGTTTACCCTGATTCTGGTGCTTACCAACTTGGAGCAGTGTATCTTTGTTTGGATGAGATATTGAAAAAAGTGTTCAAATGCAGATAATGTAATGTATTTTAAAGGACACTGGGCAGATACATGGATAGAGAATGTTAGAAGGATATGGGTCAATAGTGGGCAAATTCGACTAGCTTAGATGAGACATCTTGGTCGGCATCGATGAGTTGGGCTGAAGGGCCTGTTTCCGTGCTGCATTACTTTACGGCTCTATGACTATAAATTAAATGTCTATCCAGGCAACTGAAAGACTATCCAGGGACTGAAAGACTATCTAAGGCAACGGTATCTAATTGCATGGACATGGAGTTTCTGTGTGGCTAATTGAAAAATGTGATGGGAATAAGTTAATTAAACTGTAATAATGCAAAATTCTCCACTCATGGCATGACAAGAAATTTACCAGTTTGGAGAGAAAGAAATCGGATGTCAAGCCAACTAATGAGACTAATGGGATGGGCATATGTGTCTCTTGACCTTTACAAATGAATTTGGTATCACATCTGCTGTCTCAATTTAATGTTGAGCACCAGGAAAAGAAGTACAGTAGTAGAAATAAGCCACATTTCAAGAGAATGTAGTTGATTGAATAATTAAAACAGTGAAAGAAAATATGTCAAGTCTCTCACAAAAAAAATTGCTAAGATCTGGGGGTAGTGTATTCACATGGATAGAGAAATGGTTGGCAGACAGGAAGCAAAGAGTAGGAATTAATGGGTCCTTTTCAGAATGACAGATAGTGACTAGTGGGGTGTCGCAAGGCTCGGTGCTGGGACCCCTGTTATTTTCAATATATATTAATGATTTAGACGAGGGAATTAAATGTAACACCTCCAAGTTTGCGGATGAAACAAAGCTGGGTGGCAGTGTGAGCTGCGAGGAGGATGCTATGAGGCTGCAGGGTGACTTGGATAGGCTGGGTGAGTGGGCTGATGCATGGCAGATGCAGCATAATGTGGATAAATGTGAGGTTATCCACTTTGTTGGCAAGAACAAGAAGGCAGACTATTATCAGTCTGCAGAAGGGTCTCGACCCGAAAAGTCACCCATTCCTTCTCTCCAAAGATGCTGCCTGTCCCACTGAGTTACTCCAGCTTTTGTGTTTATCTTCGGTTTAAATCAGCATCTTCAGCTCCTTCTTACACATTATCTGAATGGAGCCAGATTCGGAAAAGTGGAGGTGCAACGAGACCTGGGTGTGCTTGTACATCAGTCACTGAAAGTAAGCATGCAGCTACAGGAGGCAGTGAAGAAAGCTAATGGCATTGTAAATGATTATGTTACACAGGTCTGGAGTTCAAAGTCATCTTTGTAACACATGGTATAGAGGTACTGCAGGTTGTTAATTGTTAATTCATCACTACCGCTTCCAAGACTACTTAATGTAGGAAGTGGGTGTTAATATAAAGCATACAGTAAGGTGATGCTACTCTACTATGATTGGTTCACATGCAATAACCAATCTACATCCTTCCCCGTAAAGAGCGAATGTAGTTAAGCACAAGTATACGCGCAAATTTAAACATACTCACCGTATCTGTCAGGCGGTCTACTAATACGACCCGAATGCGTACGGACCAACCCCTCTCCCTCCGAACCAGAAAAGTTAGTGGGGGAGGGAGGCAGTGAACAAGCAGCTGGGGAAACTTTAGGCGACCGATAGGGTGAGCATGCAGGAGAGGTAGTGTTGTTGTTAGACGGGGTCACCGGTCGTGGAGGAGTACGGGACATCCCTAGACTAGTGATAGCAGCAGCAGCAGACGGTTTGAACATCAGGTGTGGAGCAAAAGGATCGGCTGGTGGCGGACGAGGTTCTTATCCAAGCAGCAAGTGTTGGCTGCTCCGTCTGTAAAACAACCCTTTAAACTAAAGGGAAGCAGAGGCAATGATGTTTACCCTGATTCCGGTGCTTACCAACCTGGAGCAGTGTATCTTTATTTGGATGAGATATTGAAAAAAGTATTCAAATGCAGAGACTGTAACATCATTCAAAGGACACTGGACAGGTACATGGATTTCATGCCCATTAAATAGTTTGGTTTAGAGCTACAGCACGGAAACAGGCGTTTTGGCCCACAAAGTCGGCGCTGACCAGGATTCCCGCACACTAGCACTGTCCTGCATACACTCGGGACCGTTTACAATTTTATTTATTTTATTTTATTTTTCTTTTATTTTTTTTTTATTAGAAGTACAGTAAATTACAATAATACACATCAGATATATCTTATTACATTTGTTGTACCACTTCGTTTTTCGAGCTTTAAAAAAGATAGAAATAAAAGAAGTAAGGAAAGTGAACAAGAATCGTGAAGGTGCAGGAAAGTGTTGGGGAAAGAAAGCCCCTTAGGGAAGAAGTTAGAGAAGGAAGTAAAAAGGAAATAAGACCCTAGAAAGAAAAGAAAAAAAAAGGAAAAACAATCGCTCTATTGTAACATAAAACTCCGCAAAAAAGGATATACCAACCGTATTTATTTTAAAAAAAAATTATTTTATACCCCCCGTTACCAGATCCTGGTACCATTTATATTTTAAATTACTATTGCACCTTATGCTTGTAATAGTTCCATAAATGCAGACCACGTCTTTTGGAAGTGGTCTGCTTTGCCTGCTAGGAGGAGTCTCATCTCTTCCAGGTGTAATGTTTCGAAAATGTTTGAAATCCACATTTTTATTGTTGGTATTGGAGCATTTTTCCAAAATTTGAGTATGCTTTTTTCCCATTTTTAGCCCGTAATTAAGTAAGTTCTTTTGAAACACGTTTAATTCGGGGTTACCTTCCGATTTTCCAAAAATGATCCATTCTGCTTTTGGTACAAGTTTTATTTTAAATAATTTTGTGAAGATTTCAAATATTTTGTTCCAGAATTTTTGGATTTTTATACAAAAAACAAAAGAGTGCGCTATGGTAGCTTCTTGTGACTGACATTTATCACAAATGGGTGAGACATTGGGGAAAAGTTTATTTATTTTAGTTTTTGAATAATATAGTCTATGTAATGTTTTGTATTGAATTAGAGTATGTCGTACATTGATCGAGCATTTATGCACATATAGTAAGTGTTTATCCCAGCATTCTTTTGAAATTTTTATAGCTAGTTCTTGTTCCCAGTCTCTTCTAATACCATCGGTTGTAGGTATTTCTATATTTAAAATAATGTTGTATAAGTATGATATTAGATTTGCTGATTCAGCCTTTGTCTTCATGGCTTCATCCAATAAGTCTGGGGACATGTTATGATAGTCTTTTGTGTATTTTTTCAGATAGTCACGGATGTGAAGATATTTAAAGTATTGATTATTTTTCAAATTATATTTCAGTTGTAATTGTTGAAATAATAATAATTTTCCTAATTCATACAAGTCTCCGAGCGTTTTGATTCCCATTCTTTCCCATTGTGTAAATGATTTATCTATAATTGAAGGTTTAAACGACGGGTTATTGACTATTAGCATTAAAAGAGATAGATTTCTTAATTTTAGATTCTGCTTTATTTGTTTCCAAGTTCTAATTATGCTATGTATCATTGGATTTTTATTATAATTTTTGTTATTCAGATTCATTGGTGAGAGGAGAGTCGCTCCTGTATTACACGGAGAGCAGTCCTCTCTCTCCATTACAATCCAGTCCACCTGCTGGGCAGAGTTGTCCAGCAGGTGAATCATATTTTTAATATTTACTGCCCAATTATAGTACATAAAGTTAGGGAGCGCTAGACCACCCATCTCTTTTGGTTTACTAAGGTGTGCTCTTTGTATTCTGTGGGATTTATAATCCCATATAAAATTTGTAATGTCTGAGTCTAGTTTTTTGAAAATCTTTTTTGGAAGATATATTGGAATTGATTGAAATAAATATAGGATTTGTGGTAAAAAGATAATTTTTATAGCATTTATTCGACCTATTAAAGACATCGGGAGCGTTTTCCAGAATTAGATTAGATTATTTAGTTTCTTAAGTAAGGGGCTATAATTGGCGTTAAACATAACGTGATAGTTTCTAGTGATTTCAATTCCTAAATATTTAAATTTTTCTGTGGCTATTTTAAAGGGGAATTTCAAGAGATGTGTTGAGTCTTTCGGTTTTATCGACATAATTTCACTTTTGTTCCAGTTTATTCTGTATCCTGAGAAAGATCCAAAGTCCTCAATTAGATTTAATATGTTTGGTATACTGATTTGGGGTTTTGTGATATACAGTAATACATCGTCTGCATATAAGGATATTTTGTTATTTGAATATTTTGTATTATAACCGTAAATATCCGGGTGTGTTCTAATTTTTTCAGCTAAAGGTTCAATTACCAGAGCGAATAACAATTTTAAACAAGCCAATTAGCCGACAAACCTGTACGTCTTTGGAATGTGCAAGGAAACTTGAACTCCTAGAGAATGGGGATAATGTACAATCTCCATGCAGACGACACTCATAGTTGGATTTAACCCGGGTCCCTGGCGCTGTGAGGCAGCAGCTCTACCGCCTTGCCACTGTGCCATTTAAAGATGTTTTAACGTTTAATTTTTATGCCAATGAACAGTTATTTGAATATCCAAGGTCCAGTTTACTTTTTACACGTAGTCAAAATCTTTTCTGGGACCTGTGGATACCTTACTGTAGTACAATGTGTTATATTTAGGAAGCATTTAAAAGACAGGTACATTGATAGGAAAAGTTTTGAATTCACCTTGCTCTTCCTCCAGTTTTATTAACATGAAGGCCATCTTACGTTGTAATTTTAAGTTACATGTTTATAGTCAGCACCACTCCGGAATGAGTGCCTCTACTTCACTGCAGATTTACTTTACTGCAAGTGAATTTGTGGAAAGAAACTTGTCTGGATGGATCCCCGACCCTGTCCTCAGGACCTGTACATTCACAGAAATCTTTAACCTCTCACTACACCATTATGAGGCTCACCTGATTCAAGAAAACCACAATCATCCCAGTACCAAAGAAGCATAAATGATGCTGGCTGCCTTTTTTGAGACGGCACTTCTTATAGATCCCTTCAATGGTGGGGAGGTCTGTACCTGTGATGGATTGGGTAATGTTCACCACTTTTTGTCATCTTCTTAATTCTTTGGAGTTTGAGTTGCCAAACGAGGCCGTGATGCAACCAGCCAATATGCTCTCCACTGTACAGCTATAGACATTCATCATCAAATATTCTCTTGAACTTCTACAGCTCCACAGTGGAGAGCATATTGATTGGTTGCATCACGGCCAGGTCTCTTGCCTTTGGGAAGAAGGTATAGGAGTCAGAAAATTGTTACGTCTAGGTTCAGGAACAGCTTCTTCCCAACAACCATCAAGCTATTTAAAAACTACAAACTCTAACAAAAACTCTGAACTACGA
This sequence comes from Amblyraja radiata, assembly GCF_010909765.2. NCBI lineage: Eukaryota > Metazoa > Chordata > Chondrichthyes > Rajiformes > Rajidae > Amblyraja > Amblyraja radiata. The sequence continues at coordinate 93,121,559 of NC_045959.1, read as the reverse complement.
ACTGCCTGGGTTGCATTAGGGACTTTAGGCTCTGTTGTGTTTTTGCCCTATGTATATTTTTTTATTTAATTAACTTTTATTTTGCTTCTTTATTATATTATCTATTGGAGAACTATATTTACCAACTGTTGTGCTGCTGCTGTAGGTAAGAATTTCATCGTTTCGCATCAGTACATATGACAATAAAACACTCTTGACACTTGAATATGTGAGCTGTAGATGAGGTGATGATCAAGTAGACCACTTTAATTTTGGACAAAACATCAGAATCTAAAAATTGAATTTATGAGTACACTTTTCTAGGCATGATTATTGTTCTTATTTGTAGTAAATCACATTAATAAAACAGGTTTTAACAAAAACGATGAAATGATGCCCATTTTCAAACTGAGCTAAGTGTTTTTGTTAGTACATCTAGCCTTTTCCATGAATCAGCCTTATTCCTAAGGACATCACTGTTTGTTCAATGCCCTTCACCGTCCTTCTTGAAACAAAGTGAAGCTGAAAGTTCCAAACAATGACTGCCATCGACTCATCTTTGTAAAACTCAGAGCATACCATGCTGTTTCATTTCAGCTCATCAAGTATTTTCTCCCATTCTTATGTCACTTTCCTAATCAAGGACAGGGAATGCAATGTCTTACTAAGCTAATCAAGTTTTTTGAGGAGGTGACAAAGGCGATTGATGAGGGTAGGATAGTGGATGTTGTCTATGGAGATTTTGCGAAGACATTTGATAAAGTTCCTCGTGGTAGGCTGATCCAGAAGATTAAGATGCATGGGATTAACAGACTTGGTCGTATAGATTCAGAATGGGCTTAATGAAAGAAGACAGAGTTGTTGGGGAAGGACAATATTCAGGCTGGAGGTCTGTGACCAGTGGAGTTGCTTGGTTCGTAAGTTTGCAGATGATACCAAGATTGCCAGGGTAGCACACAGTGAGGAAGGCTGTCAAAGTATACAGCGGGATAACTGCAGATGCTGGTTTACAAATAAAAGACACAAAGCGCTGGAGTAACTCAGCGGGTTATGCAGCATATCTGGAGAACATGGATAGGCAACATTTTGAGTCAGGATACAGATCATCTACAGATATGTGCAGATAAATGACAGATGGAATTTAATCTGAGCAAGTGTAAAATGTTGCACTTTGGGAGGTCAAATGTAAGGGAAACCTATATAATTAGTTGTATGATCTCAATAGCATTGATGTACAGAGGGATTTGGTGTCCAAGTCCATAACTTCCTGAAGATGGCTACAAAAGTAGATAGAGTGGTAGACAAGAAGACATAAGGTGGTATGCCTGCTTTCATAGGTCAGAGCATTGAGCATAAGAATCAGGAAGTCATGATGCAGCTTTATAGGACTTTAGCAGCATTTGGATTATTGTATGGAGCACAGAGATGTGGAGGTTTTTGAAAGGGTACAGTTTTCCAGAATGATGCCTGGATGAAGAGGTATTAGCTATAGGAAGAGGTTGGACATGATTATATTGTTTTCTCTGGAACACCAGAGGTTGCGGGGAGACCTGATCGTAGTATATAAAATTATGAAAGTATAGATAGGGCAGACTGTCATAATCATTTTCCCAGGATGCAAAAATCAAATGATACTTGTACAAGACATTGGTGAAGTCACATTTGGAATATTGTGTTCAACATTTGTCATTCTGCTATAGGAAGGATGTCATTAAGCTAGAAAGAGTGTGGAGAAGATTTACAAAGATGTTGCCAGGACTCCACGGCTTGAGCTATAGAGTGCAATTGAAATGCTGACTTGAAATCTCTTTCCAGTCAATCCAAGCTGCAGAGTTTATTTACTAAATGTCCTTTTCCAGCAGTACAGTTGCTCTAAGTACAGCATATGTATTCACCTACAACTCAATGTTCCCAATACATCTACTCATAACTGAGTATTCATTCAAGCTGTTCTCATAATGGTGTTATTTGGCCTAGTATTAAATGTATTAACCACAAAATCCTGTTCCAATGCACAGAATTCTATAGGACAATAAAATTCCCTCATATTTTGCTTGAGATTTGATATTGTTTGTTTCATCTTCTCTAGTTATGTGCTCCCAGGACATCTCAGGTGTATAAGAGTATATGCAGGCCCCTGTCGTTGCTCTTCACCCATAGTTTAACCATGTTTTACAATTGATAAGTTCTTTTGAATTGCCATTCCTCAGATTCAGGGAATTTTTGTTTAATGTGTGATACTGGGGTATTTTTGCAGAGAACACGAGGATTGGGTCCCCTAAAGTAACAAACAACAAAGTAACAAACCCTCTGTTTGTGCACAAAAATAACACAAATAACAATTTATCAGCAAAAAGAGACGCAAAGTACTGGTCAGGCAGCATCTGTGGAACATACAGATGAGTGATGTTTTGTGTCTGGACGATGGTGGTGGTGGAGTGGGGTGGGGGGGGGGGAGGAGGAGGGAGAGAGAAAGCTGGAAGGGAGGTGGGGACAGCACAATGCATGGCTAGTGATAGCTGGATGCTGGTGAGGGTGTGTTTAGATTGGCAGATGAAAAGACAAAAAAGTATGAAATTACAAAGCTAGAGAAAAGAATATAAGAAGCAAGAGAACGGGGGAGGGGAAAAGTAGAGATGGATGCAAATTCAGGTGAGGTGCATGCAAAATGTTTATCTACATACATTGTATTGTTAATCCATTACATTCACTTATGTTTCTCATTGCACCTTGCATTTGCCCAAATGTACCCATGAAACACTTTGAGAGTCTGGTAGTCGGAGATCACCCCCTGAAAGCCAAAAAGCGGCAGAGCCCTTGACTGTGACCCATCCCCATAAAGTCTTTGCTGTGACTTCAATAAGCTTCAGTACATTCATCAGCGAGTACTCCTGTGCCTTTCATTGTGCCAGTCAACAGTATTTGCTTGCTGACATTTTACACTGGAAGCCAATACATTTCAGGCAGACCCAGTGTAGTTTTCACCGAGTTAATGATCTTCCAGCAATAAGTGCTATTTGTCTTGTGCAACGGGAGTGACAAAGTTATCATTATAAATGCTCCTCTGCACAATTTCATTTAATGTCCCTGAACAAGCTTCCTTAGAGTGTTTCTTAGGAAATCACATTAGCCCAAGAGCAACTAACACGGAAACCATGCTATCAGTGCAGTGATTTGTGAGCCGAAGGGCCCTGTTCAATTTTTGTTATGGCACCACTTACCCCAGAAAGGAAGCAATTAATTTCTATTTCAAAAATAAGCAATTTATCAGACATATCTTTTAGAAGAAAACAACATGCGACTGGATTTATAATAATAATAATAATAAATTTTATTTAATGGGCGCCTTTTAGCCATCTCAAGGACACCTTACATAGTAATCGGAATAAAAACATATAATCGGAATAGAACAGGTAAAAAAGACATCACAGAGACACAAATTAAAAACAGAATTCAATCCAAAAACAGAAAATCAAAAACACAGTGTGAAGAGAGAGCAGCGGCAGCCAAAGCGCGCCAGCGTCCACTCTCTCTTCACGGCAGCCATCTTGGACACAGACCTACAGGACTACAATTAGACAAAAAAAATCATCCCCCCACAATGGATAGCACTGTGGAGGAAGGCACAGTGTCCAGTCCCCATCCCATGTTCACCCCAAAGTCAGGCGTATTGAGGCCACCGCAATTGCCTCTACGGAGGCCCGATGTCTCTGGCCGTTCTCACCGGGTGGTCTTGCCCCGGCGTCGGGAGAGTCCTCTCGGCGGCTGAGCCACCTGGAACGGCCGCTTCCTGGTTGGAGCCCGCGGCTGCCGAAGCCGACAAGGCCGCGCCGGCTTGGATCTTCTAGGCTCCCGATGATAAAGTCGGCACCGCCTCGCCGCACTGCCGCCTCTCCGCACTGCCGCCTCTCCGCACTGCCGCCTCTCCGCACGCCGCCTCTCCGCTCCGCAGACCCGCAGCCCGGAGATGTTGCTCTCGGCGGTCCAGCTCGCCAGAGCTCCAGCGCGTCGCTCCAGCGCGGCGACCCAGGCAAGGCATCGCCTGCTCCACTCCGCTCCGCTCCAGCGCTCCAACGCTGTGCCGCCGCCGAGGCGCTGGGCTGTCCCCGCCAGGAAACGGCGCTCCAAGCCCGCAGGTAGGCCACGAGGACGGGTCGACGGGCAGCCCGGAGAAAAAGCTGCCACACCGACCAGGTAGGGACCTAGAAATAAAGATACACCTACCCCCCCACATTAAGAGACCATATCCCCTACAAACAAAAAAACAGGACTCACTAAAAACTATAAAAAAAACGAATTTAAAACGGACGGCTAGAAGCTGTTCACCAAGATGGCTCCTCCTCCAATAGGCCTGCGTGTTTCAATGACATATTCTTTCATCATTCTACACCCCAGATTTTGTTCAGTAAGTTATGAACCATCAGCCACTAAACAGATTGCTAAACATTTCAAATCACATGGCCAAATGGTTATCAATAATCTAAAATCTCATTGTTCTACAATTGTGTTTTAAAAGATCATATCATCAACCAAACTATTTAAATCAATGCTGTCTGGTTTAACTTTGTTTTTGTTCAGTATTAAAATATCAAATATTCCCAGAAATGTTTAATTGACTGTTAATTGCCTTCAGAAATGACCAGCAGTCAATGCAGTTCATAGGCTAAGTGGAGATGGACAATAGATGTTACCTTCGTCAGCAATGAATCATCCTTCAACCCAAAATGTTATCTTTGTTTCTGTTTCCACCAAAGTAACCTGACCTGCTGTAGGTTTCCAGCATTTTCTATTTTTATCCAGCGATTCCTGATTTTCATGAAACATTCTGTGAATCAATAAGTAAAAAGATATATCAGATTGATGATGGGCCTGCCTTGCGCAACAGGAGAGCAAAATAAATGAGGCATCATCTGGCCTTCAAAAAATCCTAGCTTGCAGCAGCACAGAAACCAAGTTGCTCGGGCATTTCTGACTATGGCAATCCCTAGATGTAATTGCTAATAGATGGTTTCATTGTTCTGCTTCTCCATTGCTGCAGTTACATTGAAGACAGTCCATCAAAGCTTCAGATTCTACACGTCCAAATATGCATGAGACCATTTTTTTCTTGTAAAGTATCAATTGGCAATTCTTCAGGGAAAGATTCAGCAAAACTCAGCATTCCATGATTTTTGCATTTGTCATAACATTATACCGATAGGGCTGGGGGATGGTCTAGCTTATCCATACTCCGGTTACATTGTCTCCCAGTGGAAATATAAAACTGTCTATTTTATTTCACACTTGAATATCAATTTCACCCGCACAGTATTTTTTTAAATTGATCGATTGATTGAAAGATACCGCATGGATGCAGGCCTTTTGGCCCACCAAGTCCATCTGACCATCGATTGCATGTTCACACTACTTCTACATCATCCCACTTTCTCATCCACTCGCTACAGATTAGGGAAAATTTACAGAGGTCAATTAACCTACAAACTCGCACGTCTTTGGGGTGTGGGAGGAAACCGGAGTACCAAGAGGAAAGTTGTGTGGTCATAGGGAAAACTTGCAAATTCCACACTGACAGAACCCGTCAGAATCGAACCCGGTCTCTGGCAATGTGAGGCAGCAGCTCTACCAGCTGCGCCACTGTTATCTCCCCCTCAAAATACAAAGGTTATTATATCAATTATTTGATATTAGTCTTTTCTGAACGGAGTTAGAGGACATTCTGTTTATATCTTAGAGAGAGCTCCATTTCCATATGTTCATGGTCATTACATATCTGTGAGATAAATACGTTCACTTTACGGATAGACTTGATAAGTGTAGTGATCTCTTTAGAGGTGAATAAATCACAGCACAGATAGCATACTGAACTCTGTTAACTTTGAAAAATACATCAGCTAAGGATGAATATTTACCCCATGTATCGTTTTTAGATGAAATGGTAATATTTTTTTCAAAACCTTTGGATAACGATACAGGATAGCAAACATATTCACATACATTTCTTCAAGTAGTTTGAATTAAATGAAACATTTATCGATTTCAATTATTTGATATTGTACATGCTTGCAAGTTTACATTCTATATCATCGTATGTATATTCCAAAACCAAGGATGCCTCTGAAGACTTTTTTCTCCCTTACCAAGTTCTCTAGCTTTGTGGGTCCTTTTTAGAGCTAAATAATTTAGACATGACCTTTGAAATGTAGGAGGCAAAGCATAGATGTAAAAGATATGGACTCCGTTGGAACAAACAATTTTCCCTCCGGCTTTGCTAAAATGCCTTGAATGTTCAGCACTTGCCTTAATAACACGGATGAAAAAAAAGTTTTATTTCCAGTTTTGCAGTTCTGCAAAGCTAAAATGTTATGTTATTGTTGAAGTCTATTATTCCATCATGCAGCTGTTATTTTATAATTTTGCATTTGCTTCCTGTAATTTAACATGTAATATCTAAAATTAGGGTACAATTACATTTCAAAGACTAATCACAGATTAGGTGCTCAATTTGCCATAGATTCTGTTCTTGGCCACTATAAATTGCCCCCAGTATGTAGGGAGTGGATGCAAAAGTGGGATAACATAGAACCAGTGTGTATGGGTGATCGATGGTGAGTGTGAACTCGATGGGGTACTATTTCCATGCTGATTCTCTGAACTAAACTAAACGACCAATCCAACTTCAGAAAACTTCAAAAATATTCCTGGTGATTCCTGAAAAATATCGATTTATTAATCAGAATGAATTATATTCGTCATTTGTTCACTGTATCAATCCATTCATTTTTCACCTGTGAAAATAGAGAATTCCTGAAAAAAAAATGTACCCCAGAATTCTCCTGAAATATGAGTCTTTGACCAAATTGTGGTCAAGGCTGTTTGTAGGTTTCGTGGAGAACTGACAGCCCTGTTCTTCCATGAGTATCTTAACGTTGTTAGGTCCAGCATCATACTTACAGGGAAAGATATGAAAGAATTTGGGGGCGAGCCTGTCATCTAAACATTACAGTGTCAGTGGAAGAGTATTAGTGCAAAGGAAAGCTGGAGCAGAAATGAGAACCAGCTATAGATAGCAGCTGAGATGAAGATGCAACATTTGCTGGATGCACACTGTAATGCTAACATAGACGAAACACCACTTTTTCAAGCTTATGGGGTGTAACATTTCAAAGTCATCTTATCGACAAGAATATAGAATACTGGAAAACTTCCTTTCAAAAAGCACCGTGTTCAACAAACAATACATTTGGTTTGTTTTGTTTTGTTTGTTTGTTTGTTTGTTTGTTTGTTTGTTTGTTTGTTTGTTTGTTTGTTTTTATTGTTTGTTGATATGTTTTTGGGTTTGTTTGTTTTTTTTTGTTTTTATTTGATTTTTAAAAAAAAAATTTGTTGTTGTTTTTTTTTGTTTTTTTTTGTTTTTTGTTTATTTAATTGTTGTTTTTTGTTCTCTGTCTACTATGTGTTTGTTATGATAAAAACATGAATCTGTACAATGATTGTATAATTGTAGATGCCGAGCGATTTATCCGTGTACAATTGCTAATAAAAATAAATAAAACATTTTTTTTTTTTTAAAAGCACTGTGTTCAGACAACCTGATTTGGATTACATGCAGGAAAATAACACATGTTATCAGGTACCACAGCATTGCTTTTAATATCAGCCAATTTGTCAGAAAAAAGTAGGATCTAAAATAAAGAAGTATCTCCACTCTTGCACTTTGGCAGACATATCTATAGTCATTATATTCAAAACAAATAGCACTGTGCTTTTCTATGCTGTAAACCACAATTTCTTAACCCCATAATCTGTGTATGTACACTCTCGAGGGCATACACATACACTTGCCTCTAAAATCGATCCTAGTATCCCATTCCATCCAGCCTCATGCCTGCCTTATATTCTCCCAAATTATTTTCTTATATGAGATTTGCTGTAGAGCAAAAGTTGTTAAGCTTTCTAAATTATTTGTGGTGCTGCTAGGGGACATTCACACATTATCTTCTGCACTAGCATGTTAACAGATTTGTGAGATGCACATTTCTGTGTGGAGCTGTGCAGAGATGTAGATCCATGCAGTTTTATAGATGCTAATTAGGAACAAAGCACATAATGTCCAGAGCAAAGGATACCTTTCATTAGCAGAACATTAGCACTATAGTGCCACCCTTTGCATTACATTCTAACAGCCAAGCGGTGAAGTAGAAATTCAAGCACGATTTACAGCAGAGTCCATGAACCTAGCAAACAGTGTCTACTTACTCAACTAATCAGAATCTATTTAACTGTTTGGCAGCATCAGTAGAGGGAAATTGGAATGGACAGACAACTTTACAGGTCAAGACCTTCGGAATGAGCCTTTCCTGTTGTTTGTCATTTTTTGCTCAAGAATCCAACACCTTGTGTCACTATTTAAATGTTTTCTTTACAAACTACAGCAGATAGAGCTCATGACCGAAGTATGGTCGAGGCTTATGATAAAATATTTTTAATTGTCAGGGAAATGTGGTGAATGCAGGGTATTAATATCCAAATTATAGTTAAAAAATTGAATTTGGATAACAGTTGTTGCAGAAACAGCAACTTGTTTTCAGATGTGCAACCCCTACCATGAAGGAGATGGGTAGCAGGCCCTTTGGAAGACTATCCCCCTCATGTCTTCATAAGCTCATGTGATGTGAGCATAATTAGGCCATTCAGCCCATCAAGTCTACTCCGCTATTCAATCATGGATGATCTATCTCTCATTCGAAACCACATTCTCCCGCCTTCTCCCCATAACTCCTGACGCCTGTACTAATCAAGAATCTATCTCTGCCTTAAAAATATTCATTGACTTGACCTCCACAGCCTTCTGTGGCAAGGATTCACCACTCTCCAAGTTCATAGCATTCATCATTCACTCTTTATCATTCATTGACACATTACCACTTCCTCTGCAATTCCTTGGTTCACTCATCCTTTCTCACCCAAAGGTTCACCTCCTCCAATTCCTTCCCCTACAAATGCAGAAGATGTGGCACCTCTACCTTCTACTTTCTCCCTGACCTCCATCCGGGGATCCTAGCAACCCTTCCAGGTGAGACAGAGATTCACATGCACCTCTTCAAATCTACAGCATTCGGTCCACCCGATATGGCCCCCGTACTTCAGCAAGAGAGACTGTGGAATGTTTCGCCGAACACTTGCACTCGCTCCGCCAATGCTTGCTAGATCCCCAGGTTACTCACCATTTCCCATACCAATCTTTCTGTACTGGGCCTCCTCCATTGTCAGAGTGCGTCCACATGCAAACTGGTGGTTCAGCACCTGAAGTTCCATTTGGGTTGCTTACAACGCAACAGTAAGAGTATTGAATTCCCCAATTTTATGTAACACCCCTTTCTTCACCCCTCTCTTTCTTGTGTCCCCTACCCATTCTGACCCACTGACTTATACTAACACTTTGTGTTTTAGGCAAGACTCCAGCATCCATGTCAATCAATCAATCAATCAATCAATCAATCAATCAATCAATCAACCAAGCAAGCAAGCAAGCAAGCAAGCAAGCAAGCAAGCAAGCAACCAATCAATCAAGCAACCAATCAATTTATTAATCACATACACAATAAAGTGCAGTGAAATGAACTTGCCAGCAGCGGTACAATAAAAAAGAACACAAAATACACAATAAAATTTAACACAAACATCCACCACAGCATTCTTCACTGTGGTGGAAGGCACAAAGTACAGTCAGTCCTCCTCCATTGTTCCCCCGTGGTCAGGGCCATGAGCCTACGCAGTCACCGCTGCGGTCAGCCAGATGTACAGGCCCTCTCTTCTGGAAGGTAAGTTCCGAATCGGTGCTTCCCTACCGGAGACCACAGCTTCAAGATGATGTAGGCCACAGGCCAGCTGTAGGAGCTCTTCTCCAGGGATCCCCTGCGAGGGTTCCCGCTCCGGATAGTAGGTCCACGCCGCGCCCGCGCCTAGAAGTGCCGTGGACCGCAGACCGCGGCTTCAAGATGTTGAAGGCCATGGGCCGGTGGGTCAGAGCTCTTCTCCGGGGATGCCCAACGAGGGATCCCAGGCTCCGGACGCTGCGCCCGCAGCTAGAAGTTCCAGAAAATGTGGTTTCAGTCTGAACAGTGCATGGGCCAGCGATTGGAAAAAGGCCACGCTGCGACCACTGCTGAAGCTCCAGGCCCGACTCCGGGAAAGACCACACCAATCCTTGGTGCTAGGCCGCAAGGGAGGCGACATGGAAAAAGTTGCCTCTCCGTGGTGGAGGCGACCGAAAGTGGTTTCCCCCTTACCTCCCCTCGCCACCCCCCACACAAGACACACCGAGAGACACTAAAACAAACATTTGGCCATACAAAAAAAAAATAAAAAGTAGGAATGACTAGCACGTTGCTTGCAGGGCAGCCGTCTCGCAGCACCCCCACTGTTAGCCCGCCTTCCTCATTGTGGAGTCTAAAGGGCCTGTCCCACTCGGACCGTCACTTACGTGACAGGCCGGTAGTGACGGTCATGCGACGGTCCCGCGAGAGTCGCATGCGTCATCATGCGCCCGCAAGGCCATCTGGAGCGCATGACGTCATCTGAAGATGGACACAAAATGCAGGAGTAACTCAGCGGGACCGGCAGCATCTCTGGAGCCAAGGAATGGATGATGTTTCGGGTCGAGACTCTTCTTCAGTCTGAAAGAAGGGTCTTGACCCGAAACGTCACCCATTCCTTCTCTCCAGAGATGCTGCCGGTCCCGCTGAGTTACTCCTGCATTTTGTCTCTATCTTCAATCTTCTTGGCCCCACTCTAGGAGTAGGAGTGGGGGCAGATCCGGAGCCGCAACAGCTGTGAGCCCCAGGCTGAGTACGACAATAGTTTGCCTGCCTCTGCTGCTGTTGGAGGTGAGACGTTGCATCACGCCAGGGCCTTGGGCCTGTCCCACTTTGGTCGTCAGTTACGTGACGGGCTGATGGCACGCGAAGATTAAGAGCAGGATGAAGTCCAAATTCCTCCAGGCCACTACACACTCCTCCACACCACTCCTTGCGCCCGTTCCCGTGCTACCCACACGCTACCCACTCGTTAGCAGGTCGCGTAAATGGCGCAGGAAAGACAGCCAAGTGGGACAGGCCCTTAAATCCTCGAACTATGAAAATGTGGAATGAGTAAAGGACATTTAGCTATGTGTCTGATTCTTCATGACCAATCACATATCCATGCACCGAGCAAACGAGGAACTATCCTGTCCTAACGAACAGCAAAACTGCCTCCAATGTGCTTAGCACTTCTTTGTATTGTTGGATAAATGCCAGATTTTTATTTTATTCTTTCTTTTTTAGCCACTGGCCATCTCCCAGTTCTGCCATACTCTTATATAAAATAGAAAAATGATTATATCCAGTACTTTTCAACTCTGCCCTGTGCCTCGATAAAAGCCAGATATAACACAGGTTGGATGTAGATTTAAACCTTCTGATCCATGGTCCAGCATTGCATTTTAACCCTAATTTCAGAGAGTAATATTGAAATTAATATTTGAAATTATCCACATAATTGTCTCACTGCCTATTCAGCTGTTCACAATCAATGCATGATAAAATACAGAATACATTGGTGTAATTTACGGGAGGGTGGGGGCAGGCAGGCTTAACAAATATATCTTTTTGTATTTGTTCCAACAATTCTGATAGAAATGGACAAATTCCCCGTGGTTCAATTCACTTGGGTCCCATTCCCAAACAACGACCCCAGTAATGATATACATTTCCATTCTGGCTTGGCGTTCTCCAAATTGCAGACTCAATTACATGGCAAACTCAGGCACAGGTGGTAAATAAACCTGATTTGGTCATTAACTCCTCCAGTCACAAGATTTTTCTCCCTTAGGTCACCGTCAGCTTATCACTCTCTGGTGATTAAAATGCCACCATTTGGCCCCGTGAACCTATTACAGACCTGTTTATAATGATATTTTAATGACTGTCACACTGAGCTGAGCAAGCTGACAGATAATGATGTCAATTATGCAAATGTGAGTAATGGCCAATAAATTTAAAGCTGAGGAGTGGGAAACATTATTTTTGGAGCTTAAATCTGTTTTGTACAGAAATAATCACAGAGGTTAATAAGTAATATACTAAAACCCAGAGACCAAAAGCAGTCATTTTCTTCAAGATAAATTATCATTGCGCATTTAAGAATGCTTTCAGAGGATTGGAAATTCACTGGATTTCTGGTCTTAATTAAATAGTGCTCACGTTTCAAATCTTGCACAATTTTTATGAGAATAATGGTGACAGATTCACGTACTATGATGCACTTGGCAGTTATTCATTTGTACATCAGCTGATGAAAGGAATTTTTTTAATTAATATCAACATTCACAAAGAGTCCATGGGATTGCAATGCACTTGGGGTTTAGAGTTGAACAAGTGACCAAACGTTATGGCCTTTACCTAATAACAACTGACTTCATTGAACAGAATGTCAGGTGAGGCTGCATACGTTTTACAAATGAGCACCTGTGGAGTTCCTCATTAAACCTCATCTTGAAGCCTTTGTTGCATTAATGCTACATGCCATGGTACAAAGATCTTTGTTGCAGGTGATGTGCTCAGGTTTTTCTCATGGGGAGAACCATTTGATGGTTCTACAAAATTGGCAAAAACTACTAAACTTATCTTTGGGAAGTTCATTCATAATTTGACATAAATGCTTCAGATGCAGAATTTCCAAACTTGCAGTTTTAATGTTATAAGACCCATTTTGTTTATATTACAAGGGATTTCTACATACTAGTCACAATTTAACACTCAGACCCAATTTAGATTCTTGCATTTTTCTCTTATGTAAAAAAAAGATTTTACAAGGTAACTACCATTAAGAAGATCTTGTTCTGGGGAGATAGATTACATGGTGTCCTGAGCATTAAAAAAACAAGTGGCCTCTTTATTTCTGGGGTTAACAATTGTTTTTGGTTTCAACAGCCTTGAGGGACCAATGTATCTTCCAATAATACAAACTCGTTCTTAGTTTATGGTAGAGCTTTTGCCTCTTGATGTAGTATTTTCCAACCCCACATACACAATTTGAAATGGTACTGAAATAGTTTAGTTTATTGTTGTCATGTGTACTGAGGTACAATGAAAAGGTATTGTTGTGTGCTATCTAGTCAAAGCATTGTCCACTGTTTAAACAATTCAGCATGGTGAGCTTTCATCACAAAGGGGAAATCTTAAAGATATGACAGGTTTTAAACAAACAAGTGAACAGAGAAAAGGGAAATCAAAATCTGCTGATGCTGGAAATCTAAACCAAAACCAGAAAATGCTGTGAATAGTCAGCAGGTCAGGCCACATCTGTGGGAAGACATAAAGGGTCAACATTTCAGGTAGGAAACCCTTTGTCAGAACAGGAAAAATGGGAAGGATGAAGGAAAATAATAAATGGGAAGGTCTGAATTAAAGTGGAAGGCAGTGGAAAATAAATAGCAGAAAAGGCAAGAATGAACTGGTGTCCCAAAACCCTCAGGTTTTGGGACACCAGGAATCCAGGAATGAGTAGGCTAACCTATGATAAGCGTTTGTTAGCACTGGGCCTGTACTCACTGGAGTTTAGAAGAATGAGGGGGGATCTCATTGGAACATACAGAATAGTGAAAGGCTTGGATAGAGTGGATCTGGAGAGGATGTTTCCACTAGTGGGAGAGTCTAGGACTAGAGGTCATAGCCTCAGGATTAAAGGACGTTATTTGAGGAAGGCGATGAGGAGACATTTCTTCAGTCAGAGGGTTTTTTGCCACAGAATGCTGTGGACGTCAAGTCACTGGGTATTTTAAGGCAGAGATAGATTCTTGATTAGTACAGGAGTCAGAGGTTCTGGGGAGGAGGGAGGAGGGAGGAGAATGGGGTTAGGAGGGAGAGAAAGATCAGCCTTGATTGAATGGTAGAGTAGACAGGATAGGCTGAATGGCATAATTCTACTCCTATCACATGACCTTTTGACTTTTACCAAAACTTGAAGTGTTTCAGGAACACAATGGGTCAGGCAGCATGCATAGTGGAAATCTACTGCCTTATCCATTAAGCTCCTCCAGCACTTTGTGTTTTGTTCATGGATGACGTGGTAATGGGAAGAAACTAGGACTAAATTAAGAGTCATGGAAATATACATTGCAACATAAGAATTATTGCCCATAACAGTCCCAGGAATAAATTGGAGGTGAAGTTATCATATAAAATTCTCAAGGGAATTATTTCAATCGGTTTGGGAGGTGGAAACGGAAATCTTCATAGATAATCAACAACAAAGAAATCATCAGAATAATCATCAGAATTAGTCTAACATCGGTAGTGGGGAAACCGCTAGAATCAGTTATTAAAGATGGGATATCAGCACATTTGGAAAGTGGTGAAATCATTGGACAAAGTCAGCATGGATTTATGAAAGGTAAATCATATCTGACGAATCTTATAGAATTTTTCGAGGATGTAACTAGTAGAGTGGATAAGGGGGAACCAGTGGATGTGTTATATCTGGACTTTCAGAAGGCTTTCGACAAGGCCCCACATAAGAGATTAGTATACAAAGGTTCAAAGGTTTCTAGGTTCAAAGGTTTTTTTATTAGTCACATACACCTAGGTGTAGTGAAATTCTTGTTGCCAATGCAGCTCATAAAAAAAGAATACAGACATAACAGTAATAAAGAACTTTAACATAAAAAACCTCCCCCCACAAACTTAAAGCACACGGTATTGGGGGTTCAGTATTGATGTGGATAGAGAACTGGCTGGCAGACAGGAAGCAAAGAGTAGGAGTAAATGGGCCCTTTTCACAATGGCAGGCTGTGACTAGCGGGGTACCACAAGGCTCAGTGCTGGGACCCCAGCTATTTACAATATATATTAATGATTTGGACGAGGGAATTGAATGCAACATCTCCAAATTTGCGGATGACACGAAGCTGGGGGGCAGTGTTAGCTGTGAGGAGGATGCTAGGAGGCTGCAAGGTGACTTGAATAGGCTGGGTGAGTGGGCAAATGCATGGCAGATGCAGTATTATTTGGATAAATGTGAGGTTTATCCTCCGGAAGCCACGGTCTCGAGTAAGGAGGCCCGACTATGGGTGGACATGGGGATGGGACTGGACTTTGTGCCTTTCCCCACAATGGGAACCATTGTGGGGGGATGTTTTGATGTTGAAACTATCTATTACTGTCATGTTGTATTCTTTTTTTATGTGCTGCATGGCAAAAATAATTTCACTACACCTAAAGGTGTATGTGACCAAATAAAATTTGAACTTGAACTTGAGGTTATCCACTTTGGTGGCAAAAACAGGAAAGTAGACTATTATCTGAATGGTGGCCGATTAGGAAAAGGGGAGATGCAACGAGACATGGGTGTCATGGTACACCAGTCATTAAAAGTAGGCATGCAGGTGCAGCAGGCATTGAAGAAAGCGAATGGTATGTTAACATTCATAGCAAAAGGATTTGAGTATAGGAGCAGGTAGGTTCTACTGCAGTTGTACAGGGTCTTGGTGAGGTCACACCTGGAGTATTGCGTACAGTTTTGGTCTCCTAATCTGAGGAAAGACATTCTTGCCACAGAGGGAGTACAGAGAAGGTTCACCAGACTGATTTCTGGGATGTCAGGCCTTTCAGAAGAAGACAGACTGGATAGACTCGGCTTGTACTCGCTAGAATTTAGAAGATTGAGGGGGATCTTAAATTCTTAAGGGGTTGGACAGGCTAGATGCAGGATGATTGTTCCCGATGTTGGGGAAGTCCAGAAAAAGGGGTCACAGTTTAAGGATAAGGGGGAAATTTTTAGGACCGAGATGAGGAAAACATTTTTCACACAGAGAGTGGTGATCTCTGGAATTCTCTGCCACAGAAGGTAGTTGAGGCCAGTTCATTGGCTATATTTAGGAGGGAGTTAGATGTGGCCCTTGTGGCTAAAGGGATCAAGGGGTATGGAGAGAAGGCAAGTACAGGATACTGAGTTGGATGATCAGCCATGATCATATTAAATGGCGGTGCAGGCTCGAAGGGCCGAATGGCCTACTCCTGCACCTATTTTCTATGTTTCTATGTTTCTATAAATACCCAGTGCAGGGTCAGAAGGGCATAGGCCTGGGCCGAGGTGCCAAAAGGGCTCTAGATTTTAATTTTCCTGACCGATGTCTGGTATCTAGTTGAGATTTGGCACAGATTTAGATAAAACATAATTGATAAGGAATTCATAACTTGTCAGTGCAAAAAGTTGCACTAATTAATTAAGCTAATTAGAAAAAGTAATGGCACCCTCTTGTGCTCAATAATATATAGCTGTATATGGGAACATTGAATACGGGACTGCCGCAGAGGTCCCGGGTTTTCCGGCTCCTGAACCCGCCTAATTATTGGGTGAGGACAGATCCTGTGCATTCCCCAGTTTACTGAACCCCACTGACTGCCAGTGTGCAGAGTGGGGCCATGGCCATAATGGCACTGGGGCAGCGCCAGGCTGGGGGAAGGCATCTTCCACTGAGAGGAAAATGCCTAACCCTAACCCTAACTCGCCCCTCTTCCAGAGCTTCCCATGGCGGGAGCTGGAGTCGCTTTGGGACCGTCTGCGGGCTCTGTATATGTGGCCACTCATCGCAACATCCTCGGTCAGCATGCTCTTCTGGATCATCAGCAGCAGCCCACCCGATGCCATGATTACACCGAAGGTCAACATGGTGGGGAGCAGCACTGCCCTGCATGCCGCCCGGGCTGCCTTCATCATCCTCATAGCGCGGCTCCGTCAGTCTGCCCGCTCGCTCGCTGCAACACTTGCCGGCCGACAGCCCGACCGATTGACTGACCCCCCCCTCTCCCCCCTGCTGCTCAGCTCGGCCCAGGGCCGCCTTCAGCACCCCCATAGCACCGGCCCCAACACGGAAGTCCTCAGAAAAATAAATACGCCTGTGGGCTGGATCTTTTCGGGTTACGGGAAGGATCTGGCCCATGGACCATAGGTTGCCGACACCTGCCCTAACCCTAACCCTAAACCTAACCCTCTTCAACTGACGGGAATATGCCTAACCCTAACCCTGACCATAACCCAAACCCGAACCCTGACCCTAACCCTCTTCCACTGAGAGGAAAATGCATAACCCTAACCTTGACCCTGACACTAACCCTAACCCTGACCCTGACACTAACCCTAATCATGATCCTAATCCTACATTTTTGTTTATCATTTTTATTTCACAGTTCACAACATCATAACTTTACAAAGATAAATCAGTTGCAAAACAAAATTATCAGCAATTGCAGCATTACCTTTCTTCCTTCAATACCTTGCCATTTTTGTGATGTTATTAAGAGGCAACCATGATCCCAGTGTGCTTGCTGCCTAGCTAGCATGAAACAAAGCACGTGATTGGTCAATTGGTGTCCGACTCAATGTCAAACGTGTTTTGATTGGACAATTACTATTCGGAAAATAGGAGATATTTCTCATATTTTAAAAACATGTGCAGGTTTTGTTCTTGACGATTTTCAGGTATGATTTCTGTAATATTTTTACACAATATGTTATAAATACAGTTAGGTACGTGATTTGGGTCACGAACTGAAACAAAAAAGCACCTCGGCCCACGGTGTAGCAAGGCAGTGGAACAGATAACTGGTTGGGGATATTCCATCAAGATCAAGGTTAGAGACATGATTAATCAGCAGCTACACAATAACTTAATGAGAGGAACAGAGAATTGAATATCAGTTTTACAGGTGAAACTATCCTCGGATCTGCAGCCAATTGTGTAGTCAGGATGTGGAGTGAACTGGCAGATCATGTTTAATGTGGGGAAATAAGAGACCCTACTCTGGTTGCATCATGTCCCGTTAAGGCAATTCCAACGCATGGGGATGCATGAGCTGCAGTAAATGGTCGACTAACCCCGGTCTATGACAGGTGCAGCCCTCCTCTCCAATGAAAGCATCTACACGAGACACCTACACTATCAACAAGGATCCTCACCATCTGGGCCATCCACTCTTCTCGCTGCTACTATCAGAAGTCCGAAGTCACTAACCACCAGATTGGGGAGCAGCTACTTTACTACAACTATAAGGTTGTTCAACCGACCTGCACAATCCTAATCTTACCACAACCTCTTGCACTACAATGGACTTGTTTTGTTTTTCTAATTGTGTATTGCACTAATGTCTTGTTTTATTTTTGCTCAGTCATTTTTCTTTCTACTATCTTGCAGAATTTTATATGTAAATAGACCAAGTGGGACCCGTTGGGGGGGGGGGGTGGGGTGGGGAGAGCCTGCAGCGTCACACACATACTAACCACCCCCCGCACATACACACACTAATCACCCCCCTTGATATTATATTAATATTGTTCATTTGCTCCTTTTACCCCATCCCCGCCCTTTCCACTCATGCATAGCTCCCAACTCGCAGACGCATCTAGAGATGGAGGGGGCAGAGACAGAGAGAGAGGAGGCAGAGACAGAGAGAGAGGGGCAGAGAGAGAGAGGGGGGGAGGGCGGGAGAGGGTGTGTGTGTGTGTAGGGGGGGGGGGGTGGAAGAGAGGCCAGGGGGGGAGAGAGGCTGGTGGAAGAGAGGCCAGGGGAAGATAGGCCGGGGAAAGAGAGGCCGGGAAAGAGAGGCCGGGGAAAGAGAGGCCGGGGAAAGAGAGGCCGGGGAAAGAGAGGCCGGGGGGGGGGGAGAAAGAGGCCGGTGGAGAGAGGCCGGGGGAAGAGAGGCCGGGGGGAGAGAGGCCGGGGGAAGAGAGGCCGGGGAAAGAGAGGACGAGGGAAGAAAGTACGGGGGAAGAAAGGCCGGGGGGAGAGAGGCCGGGGGGAGAGAGGCCGGGGGGAGAGACGCCGGGAGGAAGAGACGCCGGGAGGAAGAGAGAGGCTGGGGGGTGGGCGGAGAGAGAGGAGCTGACCGAGTAGCCAAGAGAAAGCGCGGAGAGAAAATTATTCCCCAGAGAAATCGATTCCTGCGGGAAAGCAACCCCCAAGCGTCCTTTGAATAACGTGGGGAGGACGGAGAGGTGGGGGGGGGGGAAGGAGGGGGGGAGAGGAGGGTCCAGAGAGGAGTGGGGGGGGGGGGGATACAGGAAGGGGAGGAGGGAGAGGTAGAGGGTGAGAGGGGTGAGAGGGCTGCGACTTTTGAATAATGGGGGAGGAGGGAGAGGTGGTGGGGGGGGCCTCACTCGCAGTGCTCAGATCCAAGACAGCATCATGCTGACCCAATCTGACGTCATCAGTGAAAGACAGACGGGTTTTTTTCAACGTTTTTTTCAGATTCAGGGGAAAAATCTCTCGACGCGAGGAGGAGGGGGGGGGGGGTGGGGGAGGAGGGGGGGGGGTGAGGGGAGGAGGGGGGGGGGTGGGGGGAGGAGGAGGGGGGGGGTGGGGGGGGAGTGGACGGGAGATAGGAGGGTGGGAGAGGAATGGGGGAGAGGGGGGGAGAGGAGGGGGGAATGGAGGGGGGGAGACGATGAGAGGGAGAAGATGGGGGGGCAGATAATGGATGGAAGAGCGGGGGAGAGGAGGGTGGGAGAGGAGTGGACAGGGAAGAGAGGAGGGGCGAAGAGGGAGAGTTGGAGGTGTGAGAGGGCTGCGTCTTTTGAATTACGGGGGAGGAGGGAGGGGAGGAGGGAGAGGAGGGGGGGAGGAGGGAGGGAGAGGAGTGGGGGAGGAGGGGGGCTTTATCTTGTACTAAACGTTATTCATATAATTCCCTTATCACGTGGAAGGCTCGATCGTAATCATATGTTGTCTTTCCGGTGACTGGTTAGCATGCACAAAAGCTTTTTACTGTATCATGTGACAATAACTAAACTCAAACTCAAATATGTTACTTTGACCCTGGAAGTGATGAAGCACAAAGTCAGCAGAATGATCCTATAATTGGTTTAAATTCTCAGCATTCCATATATTGATCTGGTAATTTCCTCTTAAACTGATGACTAATGCAATTTAAATATTTGAAATGATCAAAAGGTTTCACTGAGAGGATGCAGAGCAAGAATTACCTTTGGTGATCTAGAACACAAAACTACAATCAGAAAATGGAGAAATATTTAAATACGGACCCAGAAAAGTAAGCATGCAGGTACAGCAGGCAGTGAAGAAAGCAAATTGGCCTTCATAACAATAGGAGCAAAGAGGTCCTTCTGCAGGGTCGGGTACTTTTCGGTGCTGCCGTTCCGACGCCGCCGTTTCGGCACCGCTGTTTCGGCGCCTCCGTTTCGGGTGCCTCCGTTTTGGAGGGTTAGGGTTAGGGTTAGAGTTAATGTTAGGGTTAGGGTTGGGTCGGGTACTTTTCGGCGCTGCAAAGGAAACGATCTGCTTTAAGTGTTCAACATTTCCTTCCCTATGGCACATTAGCACAGTCTTATGTCAGTGCTAATGCTAAATACATATGACAAAATAAATTCAAGAGCATGCTGTAGTGTGAATAGAAAACATATTAAATGAAATGCAGGTCAGTAAATTTGGATGAACTTTCTAAAACTTTAAAAACCCCCATCGGCCATTCCTCACGAAAAGCATTCCTGAATACTAACCCTAACCCTAACCCTCCAAAACGGAGGCGCCGAAATGGAGGCACCGAATGGTACCATTCTGCTTCTGCAGTTGTGCAGGGCCCTAGTGTAATGAGCTGAGTCATACATATGTCAAGGTACAACACATGTTTATTAGAGTTCACTCGCAGCACTCATCAGCAAGGTGTTACAGTAAACTAGCAGCTACTCAGACTAATTACTTAAGATGCAGTTCAAATCAGTTTCTCCAAGCGGGTGCAGAACCTCACCACCGTTGGCCCATAACGTAGCTGAAGCTATATCAACATGCTCAGCATGACGTATTCTTTTAAATTCAGATAAAGTAATTACATTACACTCCACTCCAGTATAAATCTTAGCGCTCGCAGTGTTGTTATTAACAATCATGGTGACTTCAGGGTTGGGTTGTTCATTAGAGGAAGGGAGGAGGGAGTAAATGTCTGAACTGTTATCTTGGCTTCCAGAGAGGAGAGTGGGGGATGGTGCATCCAGCTCTTGGTTTTCGTTTTCAGTATGTTCATGTTTTAGCAGTTGCACATTTGTCCTTGGCGGTGCTGGCTTAACAGCTGCGGCCCACCTGCAGTCCGTCTGGTTTTTTTTCTTTCTTTTTGTTCCTTTGTCATGTTTTAGTTAATTTTGTTTTATTAAGTTGTGTATGTGTGAGGGTGGGGTGGGAGAAACATGTTTTGGTCTCTTCCTTCGGGGGATGGGACTTTTTTTCTGTCCTACTCCCCATCCCCGTCTCCGTCTGCGCCGAGGCCTAATGGCGGAGCTGGTGGCCTCGGAGCTGTGGCGGCAGCGGCAGTGGTGACCCGACTCGGCTAGGGAGCTGTCGCGACGGCGGCGGCAGCGGCTGTGGCAGCGGCAGCGGAGAACCGACTCGGCCCCGGAGCTGTAGCGGCGGCAGCGGCAGCGGCAGCAGCAGCAGAGACCCGACTCGGCTCCGGAGCTGTAGCGGCGGCGGCAGCAGCAGCAGCGGCAGCAGAGACCCAACTCAGCCCCGGAGCTGTAGCGGCGGCGGCAGCAGCAGCGGAGACCTGACTCGGCCCCGGAGCTGTAATGGCGGCGGCAGCAGCAGCAGCGGCAGCAGAGACCCAACTCGGCCCCGGAGTTGTAGCAGCGGCGGCAGCAGCGGCAGCGGAGACCAGATTCGGCCGCGGAGCTCTGGCAGTAGCAGCAGCGGCAGCAGTGGCAGCGGAGACCTGACTCAGCCCCGGAGCTGTGGCGGCGGCAGCAGTGGCAGCAGCGGCAGCGGAGATCCGACTCGACCCCGGAGCTGTAGCGGCGGCGGCAGTGGCTGCGGCAGCGGAGACCCGACTCAGCTCCGCAGCTGTAGCAGCGGCGGCAGCGGCAGCGGAGACCCGACTCGGCCCCGAAGCAGTGGCGGAGGCAGTGGCAGCAGAGACCCGACTCGGCCTCAGAGCTGTGGTGGCGGCGGCGGCGGCAGCGGTAGCGGCAACGGAGACCCGACTCGGTCCCGGAACTGTGGCGGCGGCAGCGGAGACCCGACTCGGCTTCGGAGCTGTGGCGGCGGCAGCCCGCGGAGTTTGAACCAGCCCGTTCGCGGAGCACGGTTGAGCCGCGGGATTTACCATCACCCGGTGGGGTCACAACATCTGGAGCCTGGATCGTCTCGGCGCAGAGGGAGAACGAAGAGGGAAGAGACAGAGACTTTAAGATTTTGCCTTCCACCACAGTGAGGAGGTGTTTGGTGAACTCACTGTGGTGGATGTTAAATTTGTGTTGATTGTGTGTTTTTGTCATTTTTTATTATATGTATGACTGCAGTGAAACGAAATTTCGTTCAGACTGAAAGGTCTGAATGACAATAAACGAATCTAATCTAATCTAATCTAATCTTGGGACGGTTTGAGTCACACGTGAACAGCAACATTTTGTGAAATGGTTACATTTCTTACAGTAGTTGCAAATTTTACCATAAGCAACACAGAATTCCCAACCTGGAGCATGATAATTGTTACAATTAGGGCACCGAGCAGTAGACCTTTGTTGCTGCCAGGGAGGGGAAGACTGTGAAGGCTTGTTACAATAGGAGGTATCGGCAAGGTTGACACTATACTGGGAGTGCTGCCCAGAGGTTAGAGACCTTGTGTGAGAAACCGTTACCTCAGCGAACCGACAGGTGTATTCGGCTTGATTTAGAGTCAGGTCAGTGTTACGAAGCAGTTCGTCTCTCACTTTGTCACTGAGCATACCTCCAACGAGTTTGTCACGGATCAGATCATCGCATAAATTGTCAAAACGGCAGCACGCAGCCATGTGCATTAAGTTGCTCAAAAAACACTCAATGGATTCATCCTGCTGTTGGAAACGAACAAAAAACTTGGTGCATTCGATTATGGAATTCGAAGGGAGGTCACACAGCTGTCTGAACTTTGCAAGTAGAACAGCAGGGTCATCAATCGTTTCTGCAGGCTCCTGGACCTGATTGTTGTGGTCTAAAACAGCACGCGCAAAATAAAATTCACACTTCATTGACTCAGGGCCAGCAAGGTTTTAAGAGTACGGACGCACGTACCTCTGGCGGATCGTTACGATGAACGATACGAATGTAGTGAGTGTAGTTGCGTTCAAAAAGGGGTCATCGTTCGGCGATATCAGAGTCAGAGATCAGAGAACTAGGACGGCGAGACGAATTTGCCATGATGGAGATAACAGGCACATAAAACAAGTTAGAAAGAAATAAAACCCGATAAACTTAAGTGGGGTGGGTAAGAAACTACTTCTTGACTATGTAAGGAGCTGAGTCATACATATGTCAAGGTACAACACATGTTTATTAAAGCTCACTCACAGCACTCGTCTGCAAGGTGTTACAGTAAACTAGCAGCTACTCAGATTAATTACTTAAGCAGACCTATGATAATATAAACTGTATAGTAGGCGGAGCTTCTATTAACGAGCACTACAATTGGTTAGTAAGAAGTAACCAATCTACATCTAGTGAGACCACACCTGGAGTATTTTGTGCAGTTTTCGTATCCAATTTTGAGGAAGGACATTCTTGCTATTGAGGTGGTGCAGCATAGGTTCACAAGGTTAATTTCCAGGATGGCGGGACTGTCATATGTTGATAGAATGGAGTGGCTGGGCTTGTATACTTTGAGATTTAGAAGGATGAGAGGGGATCTTATTGAAATATAAGATTATTAAGGGTTTGAACATGCTAGAGGCAGGAAACATGTTCCCAACGGTGGGGGAGTCAAGAACCAGGGGCTACAGTTTAAGAATAAGGGGCAAGCCATTTAGAACGGAGATGAGGAAATACTTTTTCACACAGAGAGTTGTGAGTCTGTGGAATTCTCTGCCTCAGAGGGCAGTGGAGGCCAGTTCTCTGGATGCTTTCAAGAGAGAGTTAGATAGAGCTCTTAAAGATAGCAGTCAAAGGATATGGGGAGAAGGCATGAACAGGGTACTGATTGTGCATGATCAGCCATGATCACATTGAATGGCGGTGCTGGCACGAGGGGCCGAATGGCCTACTCCTGCACCTATTGTCTATTGTCTATTGTTTTTTTACATTCCTTACCACCGATCAATCAAGTGATATAGTCAAGGCTGAGACAGAGAGAAGTTTTTTCTCGGGGACAAAGATGGAATTAACATGCAGACCAGCCATGTTCTAATTGAATGATATAATCATTTTAAGTAGTTGAAATATTAATGCCTGTTAATAAGTTCCCATGCACAGCTGGATTTCCTCAGGTGCGAAACATAATGTTTCATTATGAGAAAGCCACAGTTGAGCAAGATCTTATCGATATTTTTAGTTTACCGTATTTCCCAGCTATGCAGACGCTATTTTTTACCCAAAAATAAGGCAAGAAAATGTACCTGCGTCTTGGAGGCTGAAGGTCAGATTGTTAGCCAAGAAAGATAGACTTGGCTATCCCACAGTACAGCAACATCAAGAATGATGCTGCTGTTCTGAGGGATAGCCAAGTCTATCCCTCATTGTTGGCAGCTGATTGGAAGCGGCTGTAAAGTGGGAAGCAGCTGTAAAAGGACGGCTCCGTTTGGGGGGGAGGGGGGGTTGGGAGAGTTCCTTTCACAGCGTGTGGGGAGTCTAGCCCAGGTCAGCACGGTCTGGGCTGCACAATGTAGTAAACTTGAGAAGGAGGGGGTCGGGGATCATGCCACCAACTCACTAAGTAGCTCGGGTTGCTGCGAGCAGCCGCTGGGACCCGGATAGCGGAACCAACGTCACCTCAGCGCCTTCTGCCGGCCGGCCCGTCAGCCAGCCACGGTGTCTTCAGCACAGGCGCAACCAGTGGAGGTGGCGGTTGACGGGTTGCTACTGGACGGAAGGCTGGCCGCTGGACCGCATTTTGTGTCATTAGATGGGTGGTTAAAGGTTGGTATAAACCCGTTAGGCCAAAGGAACTATTTGAGTGCGGTATGAAAATAATTATATATTTCTTTAGAGGGGGTAGCTTATTTCATTTAAGTTAATGATTGTAATAAAAACATAGAAACATAGAAAATAGGTGCAGGAGTAGGCCATTCGAGCCTGCATCATGGCTGATCATCGAACTCAGTATCCTGTACCTGCGTTCTCTCCATACCCCCTGATCCCTTTAGCCACAAGGGCCACATCTAACTCCCTCTTAAATATAGCCAATGAACTTGCCTCAACTACTTTCTGTGGCAGAGAATTGCACAGATTCACCACTCTCTGTGTGAAAAGAAAAATTATCTTCTCGGTCCTAAAAGACTTCCCCCTTATCCTTAAACTGTGACCTCCTTGTTCTGGACTTCCCCAACATCGGGAACAATCTTCCTGCATCTAGCCTGTCCAACCTCTTAAGTTAAGTTTCTATAAGATCCCCCCTCAATCTTCCAAATTCTAGCGAGTACAAGCCGAGTCTATCCAGTCTTTCTTCATATGAAAGTCCTGCCATCCCAGGAATCAGTCTGGTGAACCTTCTCTGTACTCCCTTTATGGCAAGAATGTCTTTCCTCAGATTAGGAGACCAAAACTGTAAACAATACTCCTGGTGTGGTCTCACCAAGGCCCTGTACAACTGCGGTAGAACCTCCCTGCTCCTATACTCAAATCCTTTTGCTATGAATGCTAACATACCATTCGCTTTCTTCACTGCCTGCTGCACCTGCATGCGTACTTTCAATGACTGGTGTACCATGACACCCAGGTCTCGTTGCATCTCCCCTTTTCCTAATCGGCCACCGTTCAGATAATAGTCTACTTTCCTGTTCTTGCCACCAAAGTGGATAACCTCACATTTATCCACATTATACTGCATCTGCCATGTATTTGCCCACTCACCCAACCTATCCAAGTCACCTTGCAGTCTCCTAGCATCCTCCTCACAGCTAACACTGCCCCCCAGCTTCGTCTCATCCGCAAACTTGGAGATGTTGCATTCAATTCCCTCGTCCAACCATTAAAATATATTGTAAATAGCTGGGGTTCCAGCACTGAGCCTTGCGGTACCCCACTAATCACTGCCTGCCATTCTGAAAAGGACCCGTTTACTCCTACTGTTGGCTTCCTGTATGCCAGCCAGTTCTCTATCCGCATCAATACTGAACCCCCAATACTGTGTGCTTTAAGTTTGCATACTAATCTCTTATGTGGTATCTTGTCGAAAGCCTTCTGAACGTCCAGATATAACACATTCACTGGTTCTCCCTACTAGTTACATCCTCGAAAATTTTTATAAGATTCGTCAGACATGATTTACCTTTCATAAATCCATGCTGACTTTGTCCAATGATTTCATCACTTTTCAAATGTGCTGCTATCCCATCTTTAATAACTGACTCAAGCATTTTCCCCACTACCGATGTTAGACTAACTGGTCTGTAATTCCCCGTTTTATCTCTCCCTACGTTTTTAAAAAGTGGGGTTACATTAGCTACCCTCCAATCCTCAGGAACTATTCCAGAATCTAAAGAGTTTTGAAAAATTATCACTAATGCATCCACTATTTCTGGGGATACTTCCTTAAGCACTCTGGGATGCAACCTATCTGGCCCTGGGGATTTATCGGCCTTTAATCCATTCAATTTACCCAACACCACTTCCCGACTAACCTGGATTTCACACAGCTCCTCCATCTCATTTGACCCCCGGTCCCCTGCTATTTCCAGCAAATTATTTGTGTCTTCCTTAGTGAAGACAGAACCAAAGTAGTTATTCAATTGGTCTGCCATGTCCTTGATCCCCATGATCAATTCACCTGTTTCTGGCAGCAAGGGACCCACATTTGTTTTAACTAATCTTTTTCTCTTCACATATCTATAAAAGCTTTTGCAGTCAGTTTTTATGTTCCCCGCCAGTTTTCTTTCACAATCTATTTTCCCTTTCCTAATTAAGCCCTTTGTCCTTCTCTGCTGGACTCTGAATTTCTCCCAGTCCTCTGGTAGGCTGCTTTTTCTGGCTAATTTGTATGCTTCATCTTTTGTTTTGATACTATCCCTGATTTCCCTTGTTATCCATGGATGCACTACCTTCCCTGATTTATTATTTTGCCAAACTGGGATGAACAATTGTTGTAGTTCATGCATGCAGTCTTTAAATGCCTTCCATTGCATATCCACCATCAACCCGTTAAGAATCAATTGCCAGTCTATCTTGGCCAATTCACTTCTCATACCCTCAAAGTTACCTTTCTTTAAGTTCAGAACCCTTGTTTCTGAATTAACTATGTCACTCTCCATCCTAATGAAGAACTCAATGATATTATGGTCACTCTTGCCCAAGGGGCCACGCAAAAGAAGACTGCTAACTAACCCTTCCTCATTACTCAATACCCAGTCTAGAATAGCCTGCTCTCTCGTTGGTTCCTCTACATGTTTGTTTAGAAAACTATCCTGCATACATTCCAAGAAATCCTCTTCCTCAGCACCCCTGCCAATTTGATTCATCGAATCTATATATAGATTGAAGTTACCCATTATAACTGTTTTACCTTTGTTGCACGCTTTTCTAATTTCCTGTTTGATGCCATCCTCAACTCCACTACTACTGTTAGGTGGCCTGTACACAACTCCCACTAGCGTTTTCTGCCCCTTAGTGTTTCGTAGCTCTACCCATATCGATTCCACATCCTCCAAGCTAATGTCCTTCCTTTCTATTGCGTTAATCTCCTCTCTAACCAGCAACGCTACCCCACCTCCTCTTCCCTTCTATCTATCCCTCCTGCATATTGAATATCCCTGGATGTTCAGCTCCCAGCCTTGGTCACCCTGGAGCCATGTCTCCATGATCCCAACTATATCATATTCATTAATAACTATCTGCACATTCAGCTCATCCACCTTATTACGAATGCTCCTTGCATTGAGACACAAAGCCTTCAGGCTTGTTTTTTACAACACTCTTACCCCTTATACAATTATGTTGAAAAGTGGCCCTTTTTGATTTTTGCCCTGGATTAATCTGCCTGCCACTTTTACCTTTCACCTTGCTACCTATTGCTTCTACCCTCATTTTACACCCCTCTGTCTCTCTGCTCATGCTCCCATCCCCCTGCCACATTAGTTTAAATCCTCCCCGACAGCACAAGCAAACACTCCCCCAAGGACATTGGTTCCATTCCAGCCCAGGTGCAGACCTTCCTGTTTGTACTGGTCCCACCTCCACCAGAACTGGTTCCAAATGCTCTAGAAATTTGAATCCCTCCCCATTGCACCATTTTTCAAGCCACGTATACAATAATGTATAATGAGTAGAATGAATGATTAAAATGCAAGAACCAAATTGAATAGATAGTTAATTCAAGATATTGAGTGTATTTCTTCAAGTGCTGTGCACCTGGAAAATCAATTATTTTTATCTCTCAGTTCATGAAAGATATTCAACATTTAAGCAGCTCATCCTCATTACAGTTTTGCATGAAGGTACCATAGTTGAAAGGAGCTTTATATTGGAGACAAGTTACATCGCAGCGTTTATTTAATTATTGATTACCACTGTCTGCAGTGTTTTGCTTTTTACTTCTGTATAATTTACGACCAACTCTTTTTCATATATTACACATTTGGAGTAGTTTGTGTTTTTATTTCAGTTTGATTCTTTTTGCCTTGTTAATTTTTGATAATTTCCCATTCCCTTCTTGCTTGTGATCTTATATTTGTAGAAACTTGCTTTCCATGATCTCTCTGCTCCCTGTGCCTGCCTTGTGTACTGACCATTCCGTGTATATTTTGTTCAAACTTCCAGTGACCAACCTCAAAGCAATTTTCAACTTTGTTACATGTATGATCTTCCCTGCGCTCTTCAGTCCCCTTGGTTTATCTCACATTGGAATGGATGAATTCACTTAATTCTCCATGCCATGATTCACTCTCAGCAGGGACCTGAGCTTTATGATTTAAACCCCAAACTGCATTCAATTTCAAGTCTGACACAATGCTGCTTTTACTTCTGCTGAATGAGCTGCCTCGACATCTTACCATGAAACAATGTGCTGGAGGATCTCAGTGGGGCAGGCAGCATCTGTGGAGGGAAATGGACAGACTACTTATTGGGTTTAGATCCTTCCTTTGGACCAAAAAAGTGCAGGGAAGATAAGGAGGAGATTGGGTGGGAGTGGAGGTGGGACAAGAGCTGGCAAGCGATAGACAGATCCAGGTGAGGAGGAGTGGATAGACGCAGAGAGGGTTGGGCATAATGACAAAGGCTGGTGCATGATTGATTGAGATAACCAATAGTGCAGATGATGGAATGTGATGAGTAAGAACGGTGTAGTGCAGGAGCAAATAAGGGAGGTGCATGGGCAGATTTGAACAGGAGGGTAGAGAGGGAAAAGGGATCTAATGAGAGGAGTATATGGTTTATGGATCGATGGTTTAGGTGAGTAATTACCTGTGGGAGGGGTAGAAACATAGAAACATAGACAATAGGTGCAGGAGTAGGCCCTTCGATTCTTCGAGCCTGCACCGCCATTCAATATGATCATGGCTGATAATCCAAAATCAGTTCCCCGTTCCTGCTTTCTTCCCATATCCTATGATTCTGTTAGCCCTAAGTGCTGTATCTAACTCTCTTAAATACATCCGGTGAATTGGCCTCCACTGCCATCTGTGGCAGAGAATTCCACTGATTCACAACTCTCGGGGTAAAATGTTTTTTCGTCATCTCAGTCCTAAATGGCCTATCTTGTATTCTTAAACTGTAACCCCTGTTTCTGGACTCCCCCTACATTTGGAACATTTTTCCAGCATCTAGCCTGTCCAATCCCTTAAGAATTTTATATTTTTCTATAAGATACCCTCTCATCCTTCTAAATTCCAGTGAGTATAAGCACAGTCGACCCATCATATATCAGTCCCACCAGCCCGGGAATTAACCTGGTGAATCTACGCTGCGCTCCCTCAATAACAATGTCCTTCCTTCAATTAGGAGACCAAAACTGTACACCATGCACCAGGTGTGGTCTCGCCAGGGCCCTGTACAACTGCAGTTGGATCTCCTTCTTTCCTATACTCAAATCCTATCACTATGAAGGCCAACATGCCATTTGCTTTCCTCACTGCCTGCTGTACATGCATGCATACTTTGTTGTGGGAAAGAAGGGTATGTGTAGGAGGATTGGGATGGATAGAAGGAACTAGGATGGGGGGCAGGTTCAGGATAGGATCTACTCACTGCAGGTGGATGCTTTGGAAAGGATGCACAAAAGGTTTACCAGGATGTTGTCTGAAATAGAGGATATTAGCTATGAGGAGAGATTGAATATACTTGGATTGATTTCTCTGGAGCATCGGGGCCTGAGGAGGGACATGATAGAACTATATTAACTTATGAGAGGCATAGATAAGGTAGTTTTTCAGACTTTTTTTCCAAGGATAAAAATGACAAATACTCAAGGGCGAGTGATTAACAAAGGAACAAAACTACAAAACAAGTAACAGTTAATTAAAGATTTAATCTCTCAGATGGAAGTAAATCTCTGGAATTCTCTGCCTCAAAGAGTGGTGGAAGCCAAACGTTAGCTATAATTAAGATGGAGGTAGACAAGTATTTGAAAGGTTGAGGAATTGAGTGTTATGGACAACTGATACAGAAAACGAGTGGAGGCCTGAGGTAGATCTGCCACGATCAAAATGAATGGTGGGCTGGGTGGTCTACTCTTGCTCCCGTTTTCTTGTGTTCTTTTATACAGACACTTCTACATATACCCCAAAATACAACATCAGGGCTGTACAATTGGATGTTCCACTTATTCTTGGCTCACTGTTCTTATTTGCTCCCCTTGTCTTGTCTCTGTCCATCTTCATCCATAATCCACTGATATCCTTGTCAGCTCTTGCGATTTGATTTAGCTGAGCCAAACAGACATCTTGTTCTCAATGTACAAATATGATAACAGACACATTTTTTAAATTTCTTCAAAGGATCAGGATTTCACTGTAAAGGGCATCAGGTGTTGTTTATTCTTAATTGCCCAGTTCTAGGAAAGCAGAAAATAGTCAATAATAATGTTGGGTCACATATAAACCAGAATATTTAAGAAAGGTCAATTTCCTAGCCTGCAGTATTAATAAACAACATGATTTTTTTACAACAATCCACTAATTTTATTATCATTGTGGGAATATAAAAAATGTTACCTGCTATTAAAATGAAGGTCTTTTACAGTGATCCATTTTCATATAATTACTTGAATGTAAAGACCCTAAATGCCCTGATTGGAGTTGAACTTGTACCTCTAAATCCAGCCTCTAAATTTGCTAATCAAAGTCATACGTCAAGGAAGCAGGCCCTTCGACCCAACTTGCCCATGCCAACCAAGGTGCCCCATCTACATTAGTCCCACCTGCCCGTGTTTGGGCCATATTCTTCTAAACCTTTCCTTCTTCTTCTTCTTGCGTATGGCGTGCACAGCCAAAAGTTGTAGGACAACTTGTTCCATTTGATTTTGTTTGATTGTGCACGCTGGGTTGAATGCATTTGTCGAAACAGGGCAGACCACGTGAAGGTTGCAATCTTCCACTCCAAACCTCCCTCCCCCAGGACCAGCAGATGGATGGGCCAGGTGCAAAGGCATTGTGAGGTCATCAGGGCGGGGCTGGGCGGGGCCTGGAGGCAGTTGGGCCAGGTGCAAAGGCATTGTGAGGTCAGCAGCTGGGCAACCTTAATATGCCACAGAAGGTAGTTGAGGCCAGTTCATTGGTTATATTTAAGAGGGAGTTAGATGTGGCTCTTGTGGCTAAAGGGATCAGGGGGTATGGAGAGAAGGCAGGTACAGGATACTGAGTTAGATGATCAGCCATGATCATATTGAATGGCGGTGCAGGCTCGAAGGGCCGAATGGCCTACTCCTGCACCTAATTTCTATGTTTCTCTACGTTTCTATTATTTTTAAATGTCAGTTTGGTGATAAATTTTAGTAAATATCTCTGGAAATAATTGACCAAATTGATAGAGGATTGGATTTTTGAAATCATAAGGAAAATTTCTACCAGAAGATGTAAAATTTCACTGTTATTATAACGCCAGCAGCTGGGCAGCGGTCAGATTTAAAAAAAAGGTCAGATTGGATAACAATTTTAATAAAAAAGTCAGGAAAATAATGTACCAAGAGGGAAGCGAGAGGGGGAGAGGAGTAGATTTCTAACCTCGCAAGGAAAATCTCTACTGAAATATGTAACCATTTTCCCGTTTCAGCGTCTTGTTTTCGAGGAGATACGTTTCACTTGCAAAATGACACACACCCACACCACACCACACGCGCACACACACACGCACACGCACACACAGTTTTAATAGATACTAGACCAAGTGCAGACCCGTTGGGTCTGTTAATCCAACGCCCGGTGGGGGTGGGGGCACTGGAGGGGAGGCATGCAGAGTCACACGCACTAACCACCCCCGCACACACGCTAACTACCCCCCCTTGATATTATATTAATATTATTAAGAGGGGGGGGGGTAGAGAGTGAGGGCAGAGAGAGAATGGGCAGAGAGAGAATGGGGAGAGAGAGGGGCAGAGACAGAAGGGCATGAGACAGAGTGAGAGGGGGTGGAGGGGAGCAGGAGAGGGAGGGTGGGGAGAGAGAGATGGGAGGAGAGAGGGGAGGAGGGAGAGGGGGGCTAAGTGGGGGGGTGGTTAGGGGAAGGGTGGAGGGGAGAAGGGGGTTTAGGGGAGGTAGGGCAAGGGGTGGGGGAGAGGGAGGGGGAAGAGAGAGAGAGGGGAGAGAGAGAGAGGGGAGAGAGAGAGGTGGAAAGAGAGGTGGGAGAGAGAGGGGGAGAGAGGACGGGAGAGAGAGAGAGGGAGAGAGAGGTTGATAGGGGAGGGGGGAGGGGGGGGAGGGGAGGGGGGAAGAAGGCAGGGACGAGAGCGGTAGGGCTGCCCAGCAGCATTCGGCCTCAGAGTCAGCCTCAGCATGGCCTCGCATGCTCGGCGCTTCCTCTCTGTACCCCGGAGCCAGCCGGTTATCTCCGGGTCGTCACAGAGGACCGATTCCTGAATGATTCAGACCCCGAGTACGGGGAGAGGGGGGTGGGGGGAGGGTGGAGTGGGTAAGCTGGCGTGACCCCGAGTGGGTCTGCGGGCCGCCAGCGAGACACGGAGCGATCTGAGGAGGGTGAAAAGCAGCGGGAGGACCAGCCGATCATGGCTTCCACCAGCGTGACAGAGCCGGGGCGGGGAAGGGGGGGGGGGGGGGGGGGGAAGTGGAGGAGTGCCGGACTGCCAAATAAAGAGAGCGGCTTCTGACTTTGGAAACCCACAGCTGGAATGAGCGCGCAGGGCTTCATGAGCTGCGCCAACAGTGATGAGAAGTTTAAGCGCGTGATCCTATAGCGGAATAGATTCAGCGCATGAAGAATCGCTGCCCCGAGATCTGTAGAACAAAGAAGCTATAGCGGAACGGAGCTGTGGAATGTTTGTTCTGCAGAACCTTCTCGATCTTTCTGCGCATTTTAATCCACAGCGGCAGGGGGGAGGGGGGGGGGGAGCTGGAGGCTGGTGGGCCTGGATTGGTGGGCACGTGGGCATTGTGACATCAGCAGCTGGTGAGCAGCGTTTATATTTTTTAAATTGAGTTTTGTGATCAATTTAATTCAAAATCTGGGGAAATAATTGATCAAGGAGTGGATTTCTGAACTCATAAGTTAAATCCCAGGCGCGTTTTTGCGTCTGGTTTTCGAAGAGATACGTTTCAACTGTAAAATAACACACACACATCCACACACACACCCACACACACGCACATCCACACACACAAACACACACACACACACACGCACGCACGCACACGCACACACACAGAGTTTTAATAGATATATGATATATGATAGAAACATAGAAACATAGAAAATAGTTGCAGGAGTAGGCCATTTGGCCCTTTGAGTCTGCACCGCCATTCAATATGATCATGGCTGATCATCCAATTCAGTATCCTGTACCTGCCTTCTCTCCATACCCCCTGATCCCTTTTGCCACAAGGGCCACATCTAACTCCCTCTTAAATATAGCCAATGAACTGGCCTCAACTACCTTCTGTGGCAGAGAATTCCAGAGATTCACCACTCTCTGTGTGAAAAATGTTTTCCTCATCTCGGTCCTAAAAGATTTCCCCCTTATCCTTAAACAGTGACCCCTTGTTCTGGATGATATGATATATGACATGATAGATGTACAGGATAAGTTTTTTTTTATGCAGAAGGTGGAGAGTGCCTGGAACCTATGCCTGGGGTGGTGGTGAATGCAGTTATGATAGTGGCAGTTAAGAGACTTTTGCATATGTACATGGATATGCATGGAATAGAGTGATATGGATTAAGTGCAGGCAGACGAGAGGTGGTATTGACATAATGTACTGCATATAGTGGACATGCAAACTCCATACAGACAGCACCCGAGATCAGGATTGAACCTGGGTCTCTGGCGCTGTGAGGCAGCAGTTCTACCAGTTGTGCTACTCTGTCACACTCGTTAGTGCAATCCTCAGGCTTACATCATATATTTGCTGAGACTTTTGAGTTAATAATGCTGATAAAGTAGCAGAGTAAATCCAACTCAGGGCTTCATTAACTTCTAGCCTGTGCCAGTGTCAGTGTTGTACCTCCAAGCTCACTGTGCTGTCTTGTTTCCATTATAAAAGTAATTGTGGAACGAAGGACCTGATCCTCTGTTGTAAAGTACTATGTTCGATGATCTATTTTCATCCCTGCCTGACCTGCTGAGTTCCTCCAGAACCTGATATATAGTACAGGTAGACACAAAATGCTGGAGTAACTCAGCGGGACAGGCAGCATCTCTGGAGAAAAGGAATGGGTAATGTTTTGGGTCGAGACCTTTCTTCAGACTTTATATACTGTATTACATGCAGATATACAATTCTGAATAAACAGAAAATGATAGATATTTTTATTTTGGGCAGGTGTTGTAGATTTCACCTTTCAGGCATCAGTAGAACGACTAAGTTTATTTCATGTGCAGAAATAGATAGACTAGGAGACTTGACACCCAAGGTGATAAATTTAGGATAAGCGTAAGAAGTTTAGAGATCTGAGGAAGAACTTATTCCAACTAGAGGGTGGTTGGAACTTGGGACCCTCTGCCTGAGGGAATGGTGGGGGCAGGTACTCTCACAACAATTAAGTATCTAGGTGAGCAGTTAAAAACACGCTTGACTCTGTGGCCAAGGACAATGCCAACTCAATCTTTAGGTTAATTGGTGATACCATTGGTGTTGGCCTAATCAACCACAATGATGAAATGAAGCACATAAAGAGATTGCGACCCTTGTGCCATGATATCCAGACATCAACCTAATTTTTAACATCCAAAACTTGAAAGAGTTAGTTAAATACCTATAGAAATGAGGGGGTGAACACAACCTTGTCCTCATCAACAGACTTGTTGTGGAAATGATCAGCAGCTTCAAAGTCTTAGGCATTCATATCACTAGTGTCCTTACCTGGTCCCTTCACACTGATGCAGTGATAATGAAAGTGCATCAACTATTTACTTTCTTAGGTGTCCTAGAAGATTCGGCGTGCCCATAAAAATAATTTCAAACATCTATAGATGCGCTACAGAAAATATTCTGATGTGATGCATCTCATCCTGGGAGACCAACTGGTCTGCTCTTTACCACCTGAACCTACAGAGAGTGGTGAACACAGTCTAGTTCACAGTCAGACATACTCGTCCCTTCCGTCCATCCATTCCATCTTCACTGTGCTTTGCATCAAGAAGGCTGGAAGTATTGTCAAGGATGCCTGCCAGAAGATGCCAGAGCTTGAAAACCTTGACTTAAGAACAGTTTTACCCCCACTGCTCTCTGACACCTGAACCTATCAATGCTATAATTCTCCCATACTGGAGAAGATGCAATGTCGTCATAACCTTAACTCTATCTCATACAATTATTACGATGTTGTACTTTAATAATATTTTCACTACTTCAGATTTTGCTCTACCATTTTGCACCATTCTGCTTGTCATGGAAACATAGAAACATAGAAAATAGGTGCAGGAGTAGGCCATTCGGCCCTTCGAGCCTGCACCGCCATTCAATATGATCATGGCTGATCATCCAACTCAGTATCCTGTACCTGCCTTCTCTCCATACCCCCTGATCCCTTTAGCCGCAAGGGCCACATTTATCTCCCTCTTAAATATATAGAAACATAGAATTGTCATTGTATTTAATGTATCTATGATTACTAAGTATACTGTACGTTGATGAGTTTCTTGTGAACAAAGAATTTCTTAGCACCATGGTGGATCTAACAATAAACCAATTTGAATCTGAGGCTTTGATCAAGTGCTGGTAGATAGGATGAGAATGGTTGGCTGAAGGGCCTGTCCCTGTGCTCTATAACTATATACATTAGAAATGTTATAAATTAAAGTTCAGAAGTGGGAATTGGACTTAACAAGACAATTGGAAGTGATGTTGTCAAAGGTCGTCCAATTTATTTGTGATGGTATGTGTTGTCTCTAGCCACAGTACCACTACCTTGCTTGAGTGGAGACATTAGGAATAGGTGATTTAGTCCCTCGAGGCTGCTCTGCCATTCGATTCCTTCATGACATATTTGACTCTCAACTCTGTTTAACTGTCCTTCTTTCATTATTTTTTTGTAGCCTTTGCCTCCAAAATTGAATCAATCTCTGTCTGAAAGTTCCAATTGGGTTTGAGTCCAGAGGCTTTGCCAAAGGTGGGCGAGTGGCAAGGATTACTGATCTCTGTGAAATTTACACAAATAAAACAAACATGTATCTTCTATTTCCCATTGAATGGTCAAACACTCATTTTAAACATATGCCAATTATTTTATTTATCTGCCTCAAGAGTTCTTTAAACTTAACATAACAATTGAAATTCTTAATCACCAATCGGTTAGTTTAGTTTAGTTTTGAGATACAGTTTAGAAACAGGCCTTTTGGAAATAGTCTACGCTGACTATTGATCACTCGTTCACAATAGTTTATCATTCATTCCTTACACACTAGGGACAATTTATTGAGGCCAATTAACCTTCAAACTTGCACATCTATGGGATGTGGGAGGAAACCGGAGTGCCCGGAGGAAACCCATACGGTCACGTGGAGGACATGCAAACTCCATACAGACAGCACCCAAGATCAGGATTGAACCAGTCCCTCTGGTGCTGTGAGGCAGCAGTTCTAACAGCTGTGCTAATCTGTCACCCTCGTTAGTGCAATTCTCAGGCGTACATCATACAATATATTTGCTGAGACTTTGGAGTTAATAATGCTGATAAAGTAGCAGAGTAAATGCAACTCAGAGCTTCATTAACTTCCAGCCTGAGCCAGTATTTGTGTTGTACCTCCAAGCTTAATGTGCTGTCGTTGCTTCCATTATAAAAGGCACTTTTATTCAGTTCCTCAAAGGAAAAAAAAAATCTGCAGTGAAGGGCTGAAGAAATAGCAGAGTGTCTTTATTGTATAACTGTCAGTTCAGATTCACAATGATATCAGCCTCGAGGCTTCCCATCAACTCTCTATTACTGCACCAGTCAACACATTATATTCTCTTCTACCTCCCTGAATCCCCACAGGCTATGAAACAAGAGACAGATATCATTGAAATGTATTTTTAATGTCTGATTAATGGACGGAGAGAACAAAACAATATTTTCACGAATTTAACTGGGCTAACTAATTGGTCAAAATATAACCATCAAAGAAATGTTATCAGTATAATGACCCAGTATTTTAAAAAGAGGGCTCTCCCTTCACTTAAGCCAACAAAAGTCACAGTA
Organism: Amblyraja radiata; assembly: GCF_010909765.2. Classification (NCBI taxonomy): domain Eukaryota; kingdom Metazoa; phylum Chordata; class Chondrichthyes; order Rajiformes; family Rajidae; genus Amblyraja; species Amblyraja radiata. The sequence goes on along the minus strand of NC_045959.1, from coordinate 93,083,791 downwards.
TTTCCTGCAACACTAATTGATTGAAGTACTGGAGAATCTCAGCAGGTCTGGCAACATCTTTGGAGGTCAATGGATGATCCTTCAGGCCGAAGAATGTCCTGACCTGAAATGTTGTATAGATATTTGAACAACTGAATTTCTCCAGTACTTTGCTTTTTGTTCAAGTCCAGCAGCTGCAGTCTCTTGTGTCTCAATTTCAGATAATTATCGTTTTTTTATCCATTTGCAGCTCCACCAGACTTTATTTTTGTTTTTAAGTAAGCCCATTCCCATCTCCTTACACCTTGGACTTGCAACTCTTTTATCAAGGGATCTTTACTGTCTTCCACCTTGCTACAGACTTTGCCTTCCCTCCCCTTACCCATTTTTCTGTATCTGCCATATTTATTGTACTGTTGTGTTTATATGATGAAACATCATTGACCTTTAACAATAACTCTATTCCTTTATTTGCATTTGCTGCTCACCAGCTGAATATTTTTGGCATTTTATTTCGGGGGTTTTTCTGGCATCTGCAGTATTTCACTTTTTGAGTTTCAAACCTGGTTTGATGCTATACATAATTTAATCTTCAGTGGCCAACTAATGGAAGACAAATTACACTGTTCTAATTCTCTAAACTCTATACGATAAGCTTCTTCTAAAAAGTGATGTGCGGAACAAGACACCAAGGAGCATTTGCGACTTCAACGTATCTGTTTATGTCTCACCTATTAGTACAGAAAGGAAATATATGATGTTGTGCTGTTCATAACTTAAATCAGTCTCATATGTCTGCACATGATCTATATCTTTAAACTCCCTGCCTGCTTCTATGACCATCCAAATGCCTCTTAAAATGTGCTATCGTATCTTCTACCACTCTTTCCTGGCAGCACATTCGCTGGCAGCACATTCCCAGAACTCTCCGTGTAAAAGAACTTGGCTGGTAAACCTCCTTTAAACCTCTGCCTCTCACCATCTATGCTATTTCATATTCTTTCTTTCAAGTGGCCTCTCAGCAGAGAAACCAATCCAAGATTGTCCAAATTTTTCTTACAGCTAACAACAGTTAATCCAAATAACATCTTGGTGAAAAACAAAGGAGTAGAAATAAGGAGCTGAAAATTCTACACCCTAATCAAAATACTTCACATCCTTTTTGCAATATGTCTATCAGAGTGGCACACAATATTCCAAATATGACTCAGCTAGACGTTTATGCAACGGCAATACAACTCCCCATACAAAACTAACCAAAGATAGACACAAAATGCTGGAGTAACTCAGCGGGACAGGCAGCATCTCTGGAGAGAAGGAATGGGTGACTTTTCGGGTCGAGACCCTTCTTCAGTCTGAAGAAGGGTCAGTCTGAAGAAGGGTCTCGTCATATCCATAAGCAATAATGTTCAGCCATGCTGCATTGGGTGAGTGCTGGTTATGTGTGTGTTATTGCCTAGGAATCCCTTCTCGAAACGATGCTGAAACACCATACCTATAAGTGTGTCCTTGATTTAATGCCCATTCTAAAGATACAAATCTGAGAAAATGCTATCATGTCGGGTGGATCTTATTTTATATTTGCACCATGTCCCCCAGCATCATCGCATAGCTTCACATTCCATGACTGAAGCAAGCAGCATTAATGTGCTGGCTGCAGGCATGTAGCTTTCTGTTCAATATAGGGTTTTTGACGTACAATAGTTTCAGGCAATACTTTCCTGTATTTGAGAATTTAACTTTGAGCTCAGACTATAAATACAGGGGATAGAAATGCAACAAAGCAAAGCAGGCAGGAAATCTTTGAAGGGTGAAGCACAATGTTAACTTTGCCATGGATTATTATCTGTAATAAGATCTCAGAGACACAATATTATAACAGCAGCAAGTGTAAAGTTCAAAGCTACATTTATTCCATGTCTGGAAATATTCTTCTTTCTGAGAGACACTTTTTTCTAGAGGCAGCTGCGACACCGTCATGTTGAGAATAAATATACAAGAACTGAAATAACACTCACAGCTGGTGGAAGTACTTAGTGAATTTTTCAGCATCTCCTTATCTTTCTGTGCGTTGAGGGTATTTTAACAGTGCAGGTTCTGGATGGATGGGCTGGGATCAGAAAAATTAACAAAGATCCAGAATCAATGTGTAATTTTAACTTTTGCACAAAAGGACATAAAATGCTGGAGTAACTCAGGTCTGGCAGCATCTCTGGAGCACATAACATAGGTGATGTTTAGGGTTGAGACCCTCCTTCAGAGGGAGAACCTTCTTTCGTCCTTCAATTAAATATGCCTTCTCTATCAAAATGTATTACCTGCCTAATTTTAAGATTGCAATTGCAGTAAAATGTTTCTGTCTCCTTTCCCTCAAGCATATTTGAAGGACATTAATACTTAAAGAAATAAATAATTCACTTCTGTCAGTTTACTGACCATAATATTGTAATAATAAATTACAAGTCTGCCTTCAAATTCTCTAACATCACATGTGGGATTAATATAGAGGAACACTCTTTTTGATGAGAAAGGCAATGGCTGTGCCGGTGAGTTCCAGGAGGATTATCCCAGAATTTAATGAATGTTTTCATTTTCTAACTTGACTGAACTTTATACTTTCTTCTCTATTTCTTTGGATATCATGCGGAAAAACTTTAAGTTATAATGTTCTGTCATTTTGTCAGGTCTCCAATGCTGGGTTCAACTTGGAGAGTGTGATGTAGTAGGTGGTAAGAAGTTAACAAGGTGCCACTCATTTTTCCCCCCAAAATTGAACTTAGCCTGATCACATTTCAAGAAAGCCTGGGGAATCATTCATGGTTATCTGTCTAACATTTACCCCTCATAATGAGTCTGCACCCATGTCCATAATTGTTGACTGTGGTGCATGCTTGCTCAAATTTAATATTTCTGTAGACACAAATGACTGCCCTGAGCAAAAACCCAGAGGATTTTGGATGCTGGAAGAACTCAGCATGTCAGGCAGCAATCGTGGGGGGAAATAGACAGTTGATAGTTTGTGCCAAGACGTCTTCTGACCTGAAAGAGTGGAGGGGAAAAAACTAAACTGGTATGAAATGGAGGGGTTGGGGTGCAGGGTGCTGGAGGTAAAAGCTGGCAATCACCAGGAAAGTATAGGGTCAGTTATTACCACTAACTCAATACCAGTTTGTAATTTCAGTTGGTGGGATACAATAACAGCACTATATTGGGTAATTTACTAAATCTTTTTTTCTGTAATTGATTGTAATTATATTGACTATTCTTCCTCCCACCCTGCTTCCTGTAAGGACTCCATCCCCTACTCCCTATTCCTCCGTCTACGCCGCATCTGCTCCCAGGATGAGGTGTTCCACACCAGGGCATCGCAAATGTCCTCATTCTTCAGGGAACAGGGGTTCCCCTCCCCTACTATAGAAGAGGCTCGCACCAGGGTCTCCTCCATACACCATAACACTGCTCTCTCTCCCCATACCCCCACTCGCAACAAGGGCAGAGTCCCCCTGGTCCTCACCTTTCACCCCACCAGCCGGCACATACAACAAATAGTCCTCCGTCAGTTTCGCCACCTCCAACGTGACCCCACCACTCACCACATCTTCTCATCTCCCCCCGTCTGCCTTCTGCAAAGACCGCTCCCTCCGTAACTACCTTGTCAATTCTTCCCTTCCCTCCCGCACCACCCCTTCTACGGGCACTTTCCTTTGCAACCGCAAGAGATGCTACACTTGTCGCTTTACCTCCCCCCTCTATGGTGTCATGCATGCAGAGAGTTTGGACATTTCCGCAGGGATTGTCCCAATCGCCGGGCCGATGCTTGAAATCCTAACACAGCAGCCCAGGAATGCATTGCTGGCCCATCCGGGGAGGCCAGTTATGCCTCGGTGACCCGTGGCGGCACTGCTCACCCGTCTGGAGCTGCCAGCTCCGCCTCAGCTGCTTAGGGCTGTGCTGCCCCCTGCCCACTATGTCCTGAACCTGTGGCAGTGGTTGATGGCGAGGCGCAGGGGAAGGGCGAAGGGGGGGAGAGGGAATGGGCGGTGCAGAGGAAGAAAAAGTCCAAAAAGACTAAGCACCTGCAAGCGAATCAATCGCTAGTGGATGGGCCCTTTCCCAGACCTGAGCCCACCCAAGGGGTGCCTGTTGGCCCCAGTGAGGTCCAAGACACACCTGGTGTGACTCAGCAAGGAGCTGAGGAGGTTCAGAAGGGGGTAGGAGAGGGTAGGAGAGGTTGAACGTGGGGACGGAAAAGAGGTAGTGGGTAGTGTGGAGGCGGAGGACTCTTACTTTATGGAGGTCACTGTACCGATGCATGCCAGTGGGACTAAAAGTAGGCGTGGGGCCGAAGAGAGAGAGCAAGGTCATGGGCCTAAGGTAAGGGGGAAGCCTACTTCCAGACCTTCCACCCCTGTTGAGGATGGTGGGCAAGAACTGGTGTCCTCTGGGCCAGAGGTTGGCCCTTTGTTTCAATGCATCCACGATTTCTAGAGCCACTTCCATAAGTACACTTGGATGCAGACCATCAGACCCAGGGGATTTATCTAGCTCTCTCTTAAAAGCATCCAGAGAACCAGCCTCCACCACCCTCTGAGGCAGAGAATTCCTCACTCACAACTCTCTGTGTGAAAAAGTCCTTCCTCATCTCCGTTCTAAATAGCTTACCCCTTATTCTTAAACTGTGGCACCTGGTTCTGGACTCCCTCAACATCGGGAACTTGTGAAGAAAGCAAATGATATGTTAGCATTCATGCAAAAGGATTTGAGTATAGGAGCAGTGAGGTTCTACTGCAGTTGTACAGGGTCTTGGTGAGACCACACCTGGAGTATTGTGTACAGTTTTGGTCTCCTAATCTGAGGAAAAACATTCTTGCCATAGAGGGAGTACAGAGAAGGTTCACCAGACTGATTCCTGGGATGTCAGGACTTTCATATGAAGAATGACTGGATAGACTCGGCTTGTACTCGCTAGAATTTAGAAGATTGAGGGGGGATCTTAGAGAAACTTACAAAAAATCTTAAGGGGTTGGACAGGCTAGATGCAGGAAGATTGTTCCCGATGTAGGGGAAGTCCAGAACAAGGGGTCACAGTTTAAGGATAAGGGGGAAATCTTTTAGGACCGAGATGAGAAAAACATTTTTCACACAGAGAGTGGTGAATCTATGGAATTCTCTGCCACAGAAGGTAGTTGAGGCCAGTTCATTGGCGATATTTAAGAGGGAGATAGATGTGGCCCTTGTGGCTAAAGGGATCAGGGGGTATGGAGAGAAGGCAGGTACACGATACTGAGTTGGATGATCAGCCATGATCATATTGAATGGCGGTGCAGGTTCGAAGGGCCGAATGGCCTACTCCTGCACCTATTTTCTATGTTTCTATGAATGCATCCAGTGAATCGGCCTCCACTGCCTTCTATGGCAGAGAATTCCACAAATTCACTGCTCTCTGTGTGAAAAAGTTTATCCTCATCTCAGTTCTAAATGGCCTACCCCTTATTCTTAAACTGTTCTGGACTCCCCTAACATCGGGAACATGTTTCTTGCATCTAGCATGTCCAAACCCTTAATAATCTTACATGTTTCAATAAGATCACCTCTCATCCTTCTAAATTCCAGAGTATACAAGCCCAGCCGCTCCATTCTATCAACATATAACAGTCCCGCCATCCCGGGAATTAACCTGGTGAACCTACACTGTACTCCCTCAATAGCAAGAATGCCATTCCTCAAATTTGGAGACCAAAACTGCACACAATACTCCAGATGTTGTCTCACTAGGGCCCTGCAGAAGGACCTCTTTGCTCCTGTACTCAACTCGTTTTGTTATGAAGGCCAACATGCCATTTCCTTTCTTCACTATATGCTGTACCTGCATGCTTACTTTCAGTGACCGTTGAACAAGCACCCCCCAGATCCCGTTGTACTTCCCCTTTTCCCAACTTGACTATATTTAGATAATAATCTGCCTTCCTGTTTTTACCACCAAAGTAGATAACCTCACATTTATCCACATTAAGCTGCATCTACTATGCATCTGACCACTTATCCTACCTGTCCAAGTCACCCTGCATCTTCGTAGCATCCTCTTCACAGTTCACACTGCCACCCAGCTTTGTGTCATCGGGCAAATTTTCTAATATTAGTTCTAATCCCTTCATCTAAATCATTAATGCCATTAGTGTATATTGTAAATCTGTTACCCAACTGATGGCTAAACTTACTGTTTCATCTTGGTGTGGGAATAGGTGGTACTATACCCCCTGACTATACCCCGTGCAACCATTCAGATAATAATATTGAGTAGTGTTTTCTTGCTTAGACTTACCTCAGAAGCTGCCAGTACCTGTGGAAACACTTCCCTCAAACGGCAGCATTAATGCATGAAAGGGCCATTGCTGTGCTGATAATACAATGTGTGGAACTACAGAGACGCAATTATAAAATGGCTGATGGAACAAATAATTGGTAGAAAAGAGAGCAAGAAGACTGAAATAAAAATTCATGGAATTTCAGCAGGTTAATTTACATATACACCAAGCCAATTAACCTACAAACCTGTACATCTTTGGAGGGTGGGAGAAAATGGAAGAACTCAGAGAAAACTCACATGAGAACGTACAAAACTCTGCACAAACAGCACCCATAGTTGGGATCGAACCCGGGTCTCTGGTACTGAAAGTGCTGTAAGGCAGCAACTCTACCGCTGCACCACATTGCCGCTCCCTCTACCTCTCTACTTCTTTCCTGTACTCCATCTCGTCATTGTTTGTGATCCGGTTCAGCACAGTAGTGTCATCTGCTATCCTGTAGATGGTATTACAGCCAAATTAAGAAAATATATTGTTTTAATTATTTAAATCCCACTCCTTTACATCTCCTGCAACCTAGTTACAATTCCTGCCCAATACAGGCTTGTAGAGTAACTGAGGCAGCATTAGTTGTAGGATCGTAGCTGCCATGTAGATGTGATCACTTGGTACAAGAACAGGGCTTGAGTGGGGGTGCACGGAGAATGCACAGCACAGACCTAGTCAAGCACAATATGGCCAAAAGGACAAATCATAGCATTATAGATGACATGACACAGAATCAGGATATTAAGCCCACCATGTGTGGGCAAGTCATAAAAAGTTACAAAACCTTCTGGTATTAGGTCCATAGCCCCAAGACTACCGTTTTGTTTCCAGATACACAACCAAATACTATTTAAATATGTGGAGAGGTTCTGCCCTTTCCATCTTTCCAGGTAGTGAATTTCAAACTCTCACTGACTGAAACATTTTTAAATTCCACACGTCCCTCCAATTATTTCATCAATTGCTTTGAATCTTAATTATTGACTAAGCTAAAGAAAACAAATCCTTTTTATTTATCTATTTAATCCAATCTTTCCCATGGCTACAATTTTCCTGACTTGACATTATCTTCTACACCTCTACACCTTCTCCAGTGCAATCACACCTAAGTCACATTTCACCTAAATAAGCTACTAAAGAATCGTCATTCCAGGTGAATTGTCATGGGGTGGCTCTGATTGTCAAACTCAGGAGAATTGTCCAGTTTAAAGGCAATGTTGTTGAAAGTCATTATTTAAATAAAGTATCTCAGTCTGGAGTTTCCGTGAATGAATGAATACTTTATTGTCACAGTAAAATTCTTCGTTTTGCACACCCAAGGTATGCAAATAGTCGCCACATAAATGCGCTGCCAAAGTTACAAAATATCCTACACCAAGCCCTCCTTTGTTCCGCCCCCCTTCTCCCCCCTCCCCAGATAACTCCAGGTCCTCATTTATTCCCCCCCTCCCCCCCACGCTGTGTTGCATTTTACTATTTCCAATATGCCCAACATCATTGCAAAGAAAGTCAAAACGATGTTAACCAATGTGTTGACTTAAGCACTAGATAATTCAAATTGTCACATTTTTATTCACTAGCCAAATAAGCATAGAACATAGAACACAGAGAGTACAGCACTTTGGCCCACAATTGTTGTGCTGAGCATCAGGCCATGATCCATATTCTTCCATTCCCTGCATACCCATGTGTCTATCTAAAAGCCTTTTGAACTACACCACCATATCTGTCTAGAACCCCACCCCTGGCAATGTGTTCTAGGCACTCACACCATCTGTGTAAAAAACTTCATAAGTTATAGGACCAGAATTAGGCCATTCGGCCCATCAATTCTACTCCGCCATTCCATAGACTGATAGGCTGATCTATCTTTTCCTCTCAATCCTCTCAATCCCATTATCCTGCCTTCTCCCCATAACCCCTGACACCTGTACTAATCAAGAATCTACTAATCTCCACCTTAAAAATATCCATTGATTTGGCCTCCACATACCTCCATGTCAATTAATTCCACAGATTCACCACCTTGCCCCACATATCTCCTTTAAACTTTGCCCCTCTTTTCTTAAAGCTATGCCCTCCAGTCTTGCACATTTCCACCCTGGGAAGAATGGTTATGACTGTCTACTCTATCCATAACTCTCATAATTTTATAAATTTCTAAATTTGTCCAACCTCTACACAAAACTAATCGATAAACCATATTGAATTATTTTTGATGCTGAGTTTTAGAGTTCGGTTCATTTTTTGCTCGATTCCAGCATCTACAGTTCCTTTATTCTCCAAGCTTCCTTCCTGGTCCTAAGTAGACATATCTTAAAAGCTTTCAATTTATAAACAAAAAAGTACTGAATACAAGCATAACTTGCAAATAATTCTCTAGTTTTCCAAACTAATTTAGTTATTTTAGGTTGTTTTTGAGGTGATAGGTGCTGGATAAACATGGTTATTTCATTGTGCTAAAACCCTTTTTAAAGCTATGTTAATCCAAATATGTCAATTGTCCATGTTTAAAAAACTATTTAAGAAATAATTCCCAGGTAATTGGAATTTTATTTTGGAAAATCATTAAATGAAAACTCTGCTAAATTGGATCGGTTCATGGAAGATGTATCCTCTGCAATATGTAATGAAAGCATAGTTGAGATACACTGAGTGAGTAGCTAATGCAAAGGATGTGGAAATTTGAATTGTCCTGGGCATAATTCATTACCTGAGTGAAAGCAGAACTAAAATAAATCTAGCTCAATTTTGTTAGTATCGGTAGCCAAATTGCTGATTGCTCCCAAAGAATTAAAAAAATCCTGACCCCAATGTTTGTCATTAAGAGGAAAATCTAGCCTTTATTTCCTTTCATTTGTTCCATTGACCTCAAGTTCACCTCTCCCAGAATGAACTGATAGTAAAGTCCGAGTTGGAGTTCATTGTAAATTAGTCCTACTGTCAAAACAAATCACAGAGGGCTATGCGAAAGATATTTCCATTTCTCATCATTGGTTTATGGATATGCTCCCACCTGCAGAGATTAAAACGCAAATGAAACAGTCCATTAAGCCTTAGATTACACGAAGGTTATGCTCAGTCATCATACTATCTACCTGGAGCCCATTTGTTAACCCTGAATCTTAGAGCAAGGTGGTTAAATTAAAGTCTGCAAACTTTTAACAGTGCAAATAATAAAGGAAAATGCGCACCACGTTCCTCATTCACATCACAGTTAAAGAACAAATTTGAAGAGTGGCATCAAGAGAAAAAAATGCCAAAATGCTTGATTGTAAGAAAAACAAACAAAAAAAATGCTATCAGAACAAACAGGAGATGTAGAAATACCTGGTCAAAAATAGGTTGCAAGCAACATTTTAAATGAGAAAAGACAGATGGGAGTCCTGAGGTTGTGAAATACACTATATTAAAGCAGGTTCTTTCTTTCTCTCAGGGGCTAAGTTGTGTTCTCCATTCTCACACCTTTTTTTATACAAAGGGTCTATGTAACCTGACCTTGCCAATATAAATGAAGAGGTTATACCGTGAAATATGAATCTGTCATCCTATACGCTGTTTCTATTTCAGATTTAGAGCATAGGTGTGATTTTTTTTTTTCCTTTTATAACTTCAAACTGTGAGGAACTGTGCAGCTCATCAATCTATTCCTCTGACAGGAAGCATTCTTTTAGAATTGTCAGCTTTGGGAGACTGAGATTTGTCAGCAGCAAAAGTGACACAAAGTACAAATACATTTAAAGTGCCAAAATTGTTTTCTCCAGGATGGCATAAAATAAAGCAAGTTACGTGTATTTTTAATGAGCGGAGACATTCACTTGGAATTTGTCCTTGGTAGCCTTATTGCACTCCACTTCAGTTTAGTTTAGTTTAGAGAGACAGCACGGAAACAGGTCCTTCGGCCCACTGAGTCTGCGCCAACCAGCACTTCCCGTAGACCAACACTATCCAACACACTAGGGACAATTTAGAATTTTTACCAAAGCCTATTAACCTACAAACCTGTTCGTCTTTGGAGTGTGGGAGGAAACCGGAGCACAAGGAGAAAACCCACGTGGACACAGGGAGAATGTACAAACTCCGTACAGACACACCCATAGTCAGGATTGAATGCGGGTCTCTGGTGCTGTAAGGCAACAACTCTATTGCTGTGTTCTGCAACTTCTGCAACTGTTTCAGGCTTGGAGTACAATTTGCTGCAATCACCATATTATGAATTAAGCATTACCAGTTGAGGACTGAGTAACCTGGCTTGCTCTTACTGGGATTCTGTGTTGGCAACATTCCCTCCTTTAATCCAACCACGTTATTACTTTTCATGACACATTTGTTATTTTACTAAGGAGGCCAACCTTCTCCTCACCTACGGAGCCCTTATTGTCTGATTAGAAGGTATTAACTACAAGGAAAGGTTGGACAAACCTGGATTGTTTTCTTTGGAACACCTGAGGTTATTTCAGGGGGAGTCCTGAAAGACGTATATAACGTTATGAGAGGCATTGATAAGGTAAGTCAGAAACTTTTTCCCCCAGAGTGGAAATGCCAGACTAGAGGGCATAGTTTTAGGATGAATGGGGAACGTTAAAAGGAGATGTGTGGGAGATGTTTTTTGCAGAGATTGGTGGATGCCTGGAACATGGTGGTAGTGAAGGCATTTATGATAGTGATGTTTAGGAGGCTTTTAGACAAGTACATTGATATGTGGGGAATGGAGGGATATGGATTATATGCAGGCAGATGAGATTAGTTTATCCTGCCATAATGTTCGGCACAGACATTGTTCCTGTACTGTACTAGATAGAAAATGCTGGAGTAACTCAGCGTGTCAGGCAGCATCTCTAGAGAAAAGGAAAAGATGACATTTCGGGTTGAGACCCTTCTTCAGACTGTACCATAGTGTTCTATGTTCAATGATCTATGTATCTATTGTGACAATTCTGTCTTTAATCCTTTTATCCAAAACTGAAAAAAGATATGATTAACTTTAATTCTTATTGCTTCGAAATATTGATGTTAAGGCTATACAGTACTCTTTGTTTAAAATAACATATAAACAACTTAGGAGAATCGTTTAATTAAGCCTGTTAATATTTCCTCACCTTGAAAAAATAAAGAGGCTATGGAGTGAAACCTTTGGGCTTGTTTTATGAAATAATGATGACATTCTCAATTTTATTGTTATTAGGGAATAAATTAGAAAACAGCTTCTAATGCCCTCCCACACACAGTTTAATGCAGAAATCTGGAAGCTGCTGTTGTATAGGGCTCTGGTGAGACCACATCTGGAGTATTGTGTCCAGTTTTGGTCTCCGAATTTGAGGAAGGACATCCTTGTGATTGAGGCAGTGCAGCGTAGGTTCACGAGAATGATCCCTGGGATGGCGGGACTGTCATATGAGGAAAGATTGAATAGACTAGGCTTGTATTCACAGGAGTTTAGAAGGATAAGGGGGGATCTCATAGAAACATATAAAATTATAAAAGGACTGGACAAGCTAGATGCAGGAAAAATGTTCCCAATGTTGGGCGAGTCCAGAACCAGGGGCCACAGTCTTAGAATAAAGGGGAAGCAATTTAAGACTGAGGTGAGAAAAAACGTTTTTACCCAGAGAGTTGTGAATTTGTGGAATTCCCTGCCACAGAGGGCAGTGGAGGTCAAGTCACTGGATGGATTTAAGAGGGAGTTAGATAGAGCTCTAGGGGCTAGTGGAGTCAAGGGATATGGGGAGAAGGCATGCACGTGTTATTACATAGAAAATAGGTGCAGGAGGAGGCCATTCGGCCCTTCTAGCCAGCATTCATTGTGATCATGGCTGATTGATTATTTATTGGGGATGATCAGCCATGATCACAATGAATGGTGGTGTTGGTTCGAAGGGCTGAATGGCTTCCTTCTATGTTTTTATTTAACCACAGCCCTTTGTGAGATATTTAATACTGAAATCATAACAGTGGCTTGAAGTTGGGATACTCATGTACCAGATGCCCTCTGAAGAAGCTGAAACAATTGCAGTTGCTTCATGGAGGAAGATAATTTTTGATGGTGAGATTCATAATAATATGGTTGAACAATTACCCTAGCCTGAAAAGTTAATGCTTCAACGCGGAATCATGTTATTGCTGAAGATGAATAGACAGCTTTATTTTAAATAAAATACATATTTCCCTCTTGTATTTCCTTCTGTATTTCCCAATCTTTATTTCACTTTCTGATTTATAAATCTTGATTTAGAGTCTGATGGCTAGAAATTGGGTAAATTAATGCCTATTTCCCTTGCCTAATTTGCACGTTAAAGCCCTTTGGCCTGATCAGGCACACTGGAGATTATTTCAGAGTGATTTAACACCCATCAAGAAATTGGCCTGGGCAATTCTGAGTACATGTCACTTTAACAGGTCTGATCATTCCTGGCATCAGTTACACAACTAATCACATCAAGCTTTGCATAGTTTCTCCCTAACTAAAATAAATTTAAATGTTTATGTGTAGCATACACTTTCTTTAAAAACTCAAGGAAAACAAAAATTCATGCCAGATTTTTATGCAGCTGTTCTGTTGCATCTCTGAGGAATGTCCTTTACGGATCAATGATCAGTGATTTTATCTTGCTTCCAATAGGAACTGGACATACCCAATCTTACTGCACAATACAGGGTACAAACTGCCACGAAGGTGTGTAGGGTATTCTAAAATGGATTAAAAAAATGTTTTATCATCAGCCTACACAATACCCCATAATAAAAAAAGCAAAAACAGGTGTTTAGAAATGCTTGCAAGGTAATTATAAAGAAATAACTGAAATATCACATTTACATAAGTATTCAGACCCTTTTCTCAGTACTTTGTTGAGGCACTTTTGGCAGCGATTACAGCCTCAAGTCTTCTTGGGTATGATGCGACAAGCTTGGCATACCTGTATTTGGGTAATTTCTCTCATTCTTCTCTGCAGATCCTCTCAAGCTGTCAGGTTGGATGGGGAGCGTCGATGCACAGTTATTTTCAAGTCCCTCCAGAGATGTTCAATCGGGTTCAAGTCTGGGCTCTGGCTGAGCCACTCAAGGACATTCACAGACTTGTCATGAAGCCACTCCTGCATTGTCTTGGCTGTGTGCTTAGGGTCTTTGTCCTGTTGGAAGGTGAACCTCTGCCCCTGTCTGAGGTCCAGAACGCTCTGAAGCATGTTTTCATCAACGCTCTCTCTGTACTTTGCTCTGTTCATCTTTCCCTCAATCCTGACTAATCTCCCAGTTCCTGCCGCTGAAGAACATCCCCACAGCATGATGCTGCCACCACAATGCTTCATCGTGATGAGCGGTGCCTGGTTTCCTCCAGACGTGATGCTTGGCATTCAGGCCAAAGAGTTCAATCTTGGTTTCATCATACAAGAGAATCTTGTTTCTCATGGTCTGAGAGTCCTTTAGGTGCCTTTTGGCAAACTCCAAGTGGGCTATCATGTGCCTTTTACTGAGGAGTGGCTTCCATCTAGCCACTCTACCATAAAGGCCTGATTGGTGGAGTGCTGCAGATATAGTTGTCCTTCTGGAAGGTTCTCCCATCTCCACAGAGGAACTCTGGAGCTCTGTCAGAGTGACCATCGAGTTCTTGGTCACCTCCCTGACCAAGGCCCTTCTCCCCTAATTGCTCATTTGGCCGGGCGGCCAGCTCTATGAAGAGTCCTGGTAGTTCCAAAATTATTCTATTTAAGAATGACGGGGGCCACTGTGCTCTTCGGGACCTGCAATGCTTTAGAAATTGTTTTATACCCTTCCCCAGATCTGTGTCTCGACACAATCCTGTCTTGGAGGTCTATGGACAATTCTTCATCTTCATGGCTTGGTTTTTGCTCTGACATGCAGTGTCAACTGTGGGACCTTATATAGACAGGTGCGTGCCTTTCCAAATCATGTCCAATCAATTTAATTTATCAAATCATGTCCAATCAAGTTGTATAAACATCTCAGGGATAATTAATGGAAACAGGATGAACCTAAGCTCAATTTTGAGTGTCATAGCAAAAGGTCTGATATATATAAATGTGATATTTCAGTTATTTCTTTTTAATTACTTTGCAAACATTTCTAAACACCTGTTTTCGCTTCTTCATTCTGATGTATTGTGTGTAGATTGATGATAAAAAAAAGAATTTAATCCATTTTAAAATAAGGCTGTAACATAACAAAATGTGGAAAAAAGTGAAGGGGTCTGAATACTTTCTGAATGCACTGTATTTGGACTGGTCTCAATATAAAATTCTTCCCCTTTAGGTAATTGACACTTTCTTTCTCGCTGTGTCAGAACTGGATATTCTGCTAATCATCACTTAGCTCAGATTTTCCTTGTCTATTCTTGGCCAGTGGTAACTGAAAAACAGCTGGTTGCAGATAATGATTCAATGATACTTTATTGTCACATGTACCTAGGTTTAGTGAAATTCTTTGTTTTTGCATACCATCCGGTAAAATCATATGGCAGATTTCACCTGGGCGGTACACAAAAACTTGCCTCGTTTCTGGCACTGACAACATTTTAACACTTCTCACAGTGAACCAGCCCTGCCACTGCTTCTGTCCACTGGCGCCCACCACCTCCCTCTTCGATCTTAGCGGTGTGACCCGCCAGGTTGCTATCGGTGGAGATAGACACAAAATGCTGGAGTACTTCAGTGGGACAGGTAGCATCTCTGGATAGAAGGAATGGGTGGTGTTTCGGGTTTACACCCTTCTTCTGACTGAGAGACAGGGGAGTGGGAGACACAGCGATAAGGAAGTGTAAGGTGTGAAAACGAGACATCAACAGGGATGTGGAGAAAGGAAAATGTAGAATAGATAATTGGTAGGAAAAAGTGACAACAAAGCATGCAGAGATAAAATTTAATCAGGGGGACAGTCAGACTGGTCAGAGAACTAGGAAGGAGGAGGGGAGATGGAGAGAGAGGAAAAGCAAGGGTTACTTGAAGTTAGAGAAGTCAATATTCATACTGAAGGTAGACACAAAATGCTTGAGTAACTCAACGGGACAGGCAGCATCTCTGGAGAGATGGAAAGGGTGATGTTTCGGGTCGAGATGATACTTCATAGGCTGGGGTGTAAGCTGCCCGAGCAAAAAATGAGGTGCTGTTCCTCCAATTTGTGCTGGGCCTCACTCTGACAGTGGAGGAGGCCCAGGTCCGCATGGGAATGGGAGGGGGAGTTAAAGTGTTTAGCAACCAGGAGATCACATAAGTTTAGGCGGACTGAGTGGAGGTGTTCAGCTAAACGATCGCCGAGCATGCACTTGGTCTTGCCAATATATGACCTCACCTGGCAGTCTTTGTTTTCAGCGAAGCAGCCTGTCGTGTCCCTCTTTCCTCTCCGTGACCTGCCCGCCGGGTTTCCTGCGGCTCGCCGGGTCGTACGGCTCCGCAGTGCATCCCCGGAGCTTTCTGACACTACCACTGCTGCCAACTAAATATATAATAAGTGAATATCACTGGCCATCAAGATTCTGCAAAAACCTGAGAGTGATCCACCAAAACAGACTTGCTATGAACAACATTACACAGACAATGATGCATTACATGCCTCTAACTGCATGTAAGTCAGTCTCAGTCTACCCCACAACAGAAGGAGAAGGAGTTGTAAAGGTTGATAGCCACAGGGACAAAGGATCTCTTGTGGCATTCGGCCCTGCACCTTGATGGCAACAGTCTGTTGCTGAAGGTACTCCTCAGGTTGACCAGTGTGTCACGGAGGGGGTGAGCTGAATTGTCCAAGATGCTCTGCAGTTTGAGGAGCATCCTCCCCTCCATGACCTCCTCCCATGAATCCAACACCGCCCCCAGGATGAAGCCAGCCTTCCTGATGAGTTTGTTAATCCTATTGGTGTCCGCAGACTTTGCCCTGCTGCCCCAGCACACGGCAGCGAAGAAGATGGCACTGGCTACCACCGATTGGTAGAACATCTGCAGCATCCTACTGCAGATGTTGAAGGAGCGGACCCTTCTCAAAAAGTACAGCCGGCTCTGTCCCTTCCTGTACACGGCCTCAGTGTTCCTGGACCAGTCCAGTTTACTGTCCAGGTACATTCCAAGGTATTTGTACTCCCTGGTAAACTTCACATCCACACTATTGATGGAGACAGGGGCCAAGGGTGTTCCTCTCCACTCACGCCTATTCCTTGAAATTCCATTTCAAGCAGAGTGTAGGCCACTAAATTCAATTTCACAGCATTTCAAGCAGAGTGCAGGCCACCAAATTCAATTTCATCGCATTTCAAGCAGTGCAGGCCACCAAATTCAATTTCATTGCACTTCAAGCAGAGTGCAGGCCACCGAATTGCCAAGCAACTCATTGCATTGTCATTAAGGGCTAACAAATCATTTATTGCAAATACATTGCAGACTCACAGTTCAGTTGATTCACAGCTTAGAATCACAATTGTGGACTCAGTTGTGTGACAGTCATAAGGTCATAAAGTCATAAGTGACAGTAGTAGAATTAGGCCATTCGGCCCATCAAGTACGCCTTTTAATCATGGCTGATCTATCTCTCCCTCCTAACACCATTCTCCTGCCTTCTCCCCATAACCTCTGACTCCTGTACTAATCAAGAATCTATCTATCTCTGCCTTAAAAATATTCACTGACGGACTTCACAGCCTTCTAAGGCAAAGAATCCCACAATTTCTCCACCCTCTGACTAAATATTTTATTCCTAATCTCATAAAAGAAAGTCCTTTAATTATGAGGCTATGATCTCAAGTCCTAGACTCTCCCTATAATGGAAACAAACTCTCCACGTCTACTCTATCCAAGCCTTTCACTATTCTGTATGTTAGTAATGAGGTTCCCCATCATTCTTCTAAACTCAGTGTGGCCAGGGTGCGCTGTGGCCAAACCTGACACAACTGCTTTTTATACACGTGAATGCAATCAGGTGTATATGATAACCCCAGAATCAATCAGAGAGAACACTGACCATCACTTGTAGCATTGAATGCTTTAAGAAGAGAGACAGTATTCATCTTGTTTTCTACTTAACAGTCAAGTTGGATTTCAATAGCCTGGATAAGATTTTATCAATGATATAATTTCAAATAACCAGTATTTTGAGGGCACACATTCCTGTCAGAATGATGGATGATATTACTGGGGAAAAAAATTCTCCACACTGTGCAGCATTAAGCTCTGCAGGAATCAACGGTTGGTTGCTTGTCACATACAACACACAGCCCGCCTAAAACAGCTTTAACAAAGCACCTCTAAAGACTAATCAAAAGCAAAACAAAAACAACAGCTGGAATAAAAACCGGATTTGTTGGAAATACCCAACAGAATTTACAAGGCATGATTTGTAAGTTTGCATATGACACAAACGTAGGTGGTATGGTAAATAGTGATGGCTATCAAAAAATACATCGGTCTCTTGATCAGCTGGACAAGTGGGCTGAGGAATGGCAAATGGAGTTTAATGCAGATAAGTGCAAGGGGATCAAATTTTGGGAAGTCAAGATTAGCAGGATCATCATAGTGACTGTTAGGGCTCTGGGGAATGTTTTAGAGCAGGGGGATCTAGCGGTACATGCACATAGTGGAAGTCCCTGAAAGTGGTATCACAGCTAGACAGACAGGGTGGTCAAGAAGGATTTTGGAACATTAAATGCACCAGTCAGGGTAGAAGTAGAATAGTATAGAACATTGTCTGAATGAAGGTTTCTGACGCGAAAGTCGCCTATCTTTTTTTTCCAGAGATGCTGTCTGACCCACTGAGTTAGTCCAGCACTTTGTGTCTAACTACCAAGTATAGAGTTTACAGTTGTACAAGACATTGTTGAGGCCGTATTTGAAAAGTTGTGTTCAGTTTTGGTCACCCTGCTATAGGAAGGATGTAATCAAGGTGTAAACGGTGCAGATAGGTTTTAAAGGACGTTGTCAGAATGAAAGGGCCTGAGCTATAGGGAGAGGTTGGGCAGGTTAGGACTTTATTCTTTGAAGTGTACCCAGACATGAGGACTTGAAATAATGGCCTTATTTGAAGGATGTCAAGATCTTGGTGAGACTAAGCGGAGGCTGGGCGATCGTTTCGCCGAACACCTCCGCTCGGTCCGCAAGAACCTACCTGACCTCCCGCTGGCTCAGCACTTGAACTCCCCCTCCCATTCTCCGCCCGACCTCTCTGTCCTGGGTCTCCTCCATGGCCAGAGTGAGCAACACCGGAAATTGGAGGACCAGCCCCTCAACTTGGGGAGTCTGCATCCTGCGGGCATGAACATTGAATTCTCCCAATTTTGTAAGCTCCTCCCCTTCCTCAGCCCTCGGGCTGTCTCCTCCCATCCCTCAGCCCTTGGGCTCCTCCTCCTCCTTTTTCCTTTCTTCTCCCCGCCACCCCCCATCAGTCTGAAGAAGGGTTTCGGCCCGAAACGTTGCCTATTTCCTTCGCTCCATAGATGCTGCTGCACCCGCTGAGTTTCTCCAGCATTTTTGTGTACCTTCGATTTTCCAGCATCTGCAGATCCTTCTTAAACAAAATGCCTAAGATACTCAGTGTAATCTTCACTTGCATGGCAAGTAGAGCAGTACATCTTGAAGTTGCTTCTACACTTGACAGACTCCTGTATTCATGCATTACGGAGATTTATCTGTCGATGAGGTAAAGTTTCATCGTTAAGATCAGATAATGGTTCGAATTTTGCTGGAGCGTAAAGAAAATTAAAAGAAGCACTTAAAGGCTTAAATCAGGATAACATACAGAATGCTATGCTTCAACAAGGGATAAGATGGAACTTTAATCCTCCAATGGGTTCTCATCACGGTGGTGTATGGGAATGGTTGATCCTCATGGGGTTCGTAATGTGCTATGCTCTGTTCTTAAACAACAAGTTCTGGACGATGAAAGATTACAAACTTTATTCTGTGAAGTTGAAGCAATTTTATATGATCGACCTTTTACTAAAAGTTCTGATGATCCGAATGACCTGGAAGCACTTACCAAATCATATTCTTCTATTGAAGACCAATTCAATACTACCACCTGGACTCTTTGTGAAAGAAGATTTGTATATAAGACGCAGATGGGGACAAGTACAATATATGGCAGATCTTTTTTGATCGAGTTGGACACAAGAATATTTGCCTCTGATCCAAGAGCGACAATGGTCGTGGGTTGGAAGAAATTTTGTTTCAGGTGATATTGGTGGTTGATTCTACTACATCATGAGGTTCTCGGTTGATGGGAAGGATACAGGAGATCATGCCTGATGTTAAGGGTTTTGTGCGCACAGTACGACTTCAGACTAAGAACAATGTTTTAATAAGACCAATAACCAAGTTATGCTTGCTTCTAGAAGGTGAAGGTGAAGATGAAAGAAATGCTAAAGAAGTCTGAAAGCTGATATATAATGCATGTTATTTTTTGTGTTTTGATATATGTTGAGCTTTTATAGCTCCTTTTTTTAATGTCTATTAGTAATTGCCTCGTTATATACACAGAACAATTAGGGGCATGGTATGTAGCAGCCATTTAGCTTAACTCAGTATGTTATAACAATAACCAGTTACCTTTAAATTTTAGGTACACAAAAAAGCTGGAGAAACTCAGCGGGTGCAGCAGCATCTATGGAGCGAAGGAAAAAGGCAACGTTTCGGGCCGAAACCCTTCTTCAGACACCGTTAAATTTTATCTGCCTGTGGGTGGGATTAATACATAGTCTGACGCGTGTTTGCAGCTGAGGTTCTCGCGCAGGCTCCCTAGTAGTTAGTTTAGTTTGAAGAAGCATGGGAGAGAGGTCACAGCTTTCGACCATGCACGAGCATGACCACAAATAAGATTAAAATATATTATACAAGAAGAAATTTGGATGAATATCTTACTGTTTTACAACTACAATAAAGAAACTATTAATCAAGAGACTGTGTTTGGAAGATTTATCTTTCGACGGTATTGAATGTCTCATGGAGAGCTCGTGAGTGCATTTCTATTATCTCCTGATCCTCTGTCTTCAATCATAGTGACTAAAGGAAAGAATCCTTGAAACAATATGAAAATCTGTCATTTTACTCACCCTATACCCATGACTGCGTAGCCGGACATAATACGAACTCCATCATCACGTTCGCCGACGACATCACTCTGGTTGGACGAATCACAGATGGGGACGAGTCAGGATATAGGAGTAAGATCGACCGACTGACCAAATGACCTGGCTCTCAACATCAGTAAGATCAAGGAACTGATTGTGGACTTTGGTAGGGGATGGATGAGGACCCACAATCCTGTTCATATCAATGGGACGATGGTGAAGAGGGTCAATAACTTCAAATTCCTGGGCGTGCATATTTATGAAGATCTTTCCTGGACCCATCCGTGGCAATTATAAAGATGGCACATCAGCGACTCTACTTCCTGAGAAGATTACGGAGATTCGCCATGTCGAAGAGGATTCTCCTAACCTTCTACAGGTGTACTGTAGAGAGCATTCTGACTGGTTGCATCGTGGTCTGCTTCAGCAACTTGAACGTCCAGGAGCGAAAAAGACTACAAAAAGTTGTGACCACTCCATCACCAGGTTTGACCTCCCCACAGTCGAAGGGATTTATCGTAGTCGCTGCCTCAAAAAGGCAACCAAAGTCATCAAGGACCCACACCATCCTGACCACACACTCATCTCATCATTGTCATCAGGAAGAAGGTGCAGGAGCCTGAAAACTGTACGTCCAGGAACAGCTTCTTCCCTACAGCCATCAGGCTATTAAACACAATAATGAATAAGCTCTGAGCTCTGAACTGCAAAAGATTATATTGTTATTGCACTATATTTGTTATTTATTGAACGATTTCTTTTTTTTTCTCTTCCCCCGTTATGTACTATGTTTACATATTCACATATTCTGTTGTGCTGCAGCAAGTACGAATTTCATTGTCCCATCCGGGACATAAGACAATAAAACACTCTTGACTCCTGAAAGAAAGCAAACACAATGCTGAAATTTATTTCAAGAGGGCTCAAATACAAAAACAGCAATGTCATGCTGAGGCTCTATAAGGCGCTGGGCAGGTCGCATTTGGAGTTTTGTGAGCAATTTTGGGCATCATATCTGAGGAAGAATGTGCTGGCTCTGCAGAGGATCCAGAGGAGGTTTACAAGAATGATCCCAGGAATAAGTAGGTTAACATATGATGAGCATCTGACGGCTCTGGACCTCTGGATTCGGTGGGCGGCGCGACTCTCGTCAGCAGCGGCCTCTGCAGTCCGTCTGCGTTTTTATTATTTTATGTCTATGTTTTTATGTAGTTTTTGTTATTTTTTGTTGGGGTATGTGTGTGGGGGGGTGTGGGGGGGAGGGGGTAACTTTTAAATCTCTCCCTGCACGGGAGACCCGACCTTTTCTTTGTCGGGTCTCCGTTGTCGTTGGGGCTGCAACGAGGAGCGGCCTCCAACAGGAAGACCGGGGGCTGTGGTGCCGACTACTCACCTCACCGTCGCGGGGCTGGCCGAGTCCAGAGCGGGTGGAGCGGTGGTGGACGCTGCTGCGGCCCGACCCCCGGAGATTCGGTGGCTGCAACTGCGGGTGTGGCGGGCGGAACCGGGAGCCCGCTGGTCCCTGGAGGGAGTCCGCTTTTCAGGGCTTCCGCAACGGCGACTTCTCCCGCCCGAGTTGCGGGGTTGAAGAGCTCCTGGAGCGGGGCCTACATCACCGCCCCGCGCGGCTTGGAATGGCTGCGGGACTCTGCGAGCGCGCGCCGGGGGCTCTAACACCAAGACCCGGTGTGCGACCTTGCATCACCCGGCGTGGCTTTAATGGCCACGGGACAATCGCCATCGCCCGCCGGGGGCTTTGAATTTGACTCTGACATCGGGGGGGGGGGGGGGAGTGCAGTGGAGAGATAAGTTTTTTTTGGCCTTCCATCACAGCAATGTGATGGATGTTTATGTAAATTATGTTGTGTCTTGGGTCTATTTGTTTGTAATGTATGGCTGCAGAAACGACATTTCGTTTGGACCTCAAAGGGTCCAAATGACAATAAATTGAATTGTATTGTATTGTACTCACTGGAGATTAGAAGAATGAGGGGAAACCTCATTGAAATGTACAGAATGGTGAAAGGCTTGGACAGAGTGGATGTGGAGAGGATGTGTCCACTAGTGGAAGAGTCTAGGACCAGAGGTCATAGCCTCAGAATTAAAGGACTTTCCTTTAGGAGGGAGATGAGGAGGAATTTCTTTAGTGGGAGGGTAGTGAACCCGTGGCAATCTTGGCCATAGAAGGCTGTGGAGACCAAGTCAATGGATATTTTTAAGGCAGAGATAGATAGGTTCTTGATTAGTACGGGTGTCAGGGGTTATGGGAAGAAGGCAGGAGAATATGGTTAGGAGGGAGAGATAGTTCAGGAACGATTGAAGGGCGGAGTAGACTTGATGGTCCGAATGGCCTATTTCTGTTCATATCACTTATGACCTTATGGCCATGTTTGATGTATAGCCCTCTAAAACCTTCCTATCCATGTACCTACCAAAATATCTTATAAAATATTGTTATAATAACTGCCTGAAACACGTTAACTGGCAGCTCATTCTATATACGTACCACCCTCTCTGTTAAAAAGTTGCCCCTCAGTTTCAGCCCAAATTGTTTCCCTTTGCCTAAATCTACGACCTCTAATTCTTGCTGCCTCAACCGTGAGTAAAGGACTCTGTGCATTCACCCTATCTATTCCCCTCATGATTTTATACACCTTTATAAGATCATTGCTCAGTCTCCTACGCTCCAAGGAATAAAGTCCTGACCTGCCCAACATCTTCCTATAACTCAATCCCTCGCATTCTGTCAGCATCCTCATAAATCTTTCCTACACTCTTTCTAGTTTAAAACAGATCTTCTCTCTGGCTGACAAGATGTAATAAGTACACTGCCATGGGCATCGGTGCTGGATCCTCAACCGTTTACAGCTTCTTTAACTGACTTGAACGAGGACATCAAAGATATGATTGATAAATTTGCTCATGACATAAAGAACAGTGAAAAGTAAGTTTAGAACTATCAGGAGACAAACGGATATATTTGAGTTCTGTGAGTGAGTGAAAATCAGGCAAATTGAATCAAATGTGTAAAAATATGAAATTGTGGCACAGAAAATAAAAAGAGCAAAGCATATTATCTAATTGGTAATAGATTGCAGAGTCCTGAGGTGCAGAGGGAAACTGAGCATCCAAGTGAATGATTCACGTGAACGATGGTTTGGTGGCATCGCAAGTAAACCAAAATCAAAAGGATGTTATGGTTAATTGTTTTTAAAGAAATTAAAACAGATCATTGAGAAAATTAAATTAAAATGAAATGCTTCGCTTTTAGACTACAACATTTGTGAGGTTAGGTTTTATTTTTACAGTGAAAATGGTGCAGTGGCAGCGGTAGAGTTGCTGCCTTGCAGAGCCGGAGACCTGGGTTCAATCCTGACCATGGGTGCAGTCTATATGGGGTTTGTACGTTCTCCCTGTGCCCCCGTAGGTTTTCTCTGGGTGCTCTGCTTTCCTCCTCCACGCCAAAGACGTGTCGTTAAGTAGGTTAATTGGCTTCTTTAAATTGTCCCTAGTGTGTAGGATAGAACCAGTGTATGGGTGATCAATTGCTGGCACATACTCAGTGTGCTGAAGGGACTGTTTCAATGCTGTATCTCTAAGCTAAACTAAACTAAACTGAACTAAAATAAACTAAATTAAAAGGTTTAATTCTATTTTTATTTCAGGTTTTTAGAATCAGCAATTTTCTATTGTACAGTGGTCATGCTGTACAGTTAATCACAATGACATTGAAGAGTCCTGGACACAGAGATGGTGACATTTTCCTTCATTGCTGTACAACTGAGTCTCAATTATAAACTGTATATTGCTCTGGACTAAGCATGGATAAAAGTCTATCCTCATCCTATCCTGAAAGAATTCCATTTCAAGCTCAGACCTGCTTCGCCGCATTGCCAGGGATTGCAAATTCATGCAAACTGCCTCTTTCCCATTGTCAAGTCTGGCCTTTTGGAGTCAATCTGCAAGCTTATCAATAAAAAGGATGTGGCTGTTCTTACATTGATCACAATTTCTTCAAGATGCTCCCTGCTATATTTCATTAACTCGGTGATGTTTCTATTGGAACAGAGAGAGGATAAACTATCTGTCGGTTCAAATGTTGAAGAGCCACAATGACATGAGTTACAGGAGTATGATGGATATACCTTGTGTTGCATGTGCCTGACCAACGCCGGATGTTTATGCATAATTTAGCTTTAGATCAGGTCGGGGGGAGTTCCCACCACCACGGGAATGATGTAATCCCGTGCTACCTGCTCCATGGTTGGATAGTTGGTGACTAAACCGTCTCCCCCACCTACGCCTGCTGGCAGGCGGGGACTGCATCACCTGGCTTTGCTCATTTCCACCGGCATGTGGCTTTTC
Organism: Amblyraja radiata; assembly: GCF_010909765.2. Lineage (NCBI taxonomy): Eukaryota > Metazoa > Chordata > Chondrichthyes > Rajiformes > Rajidae > Amblyraja > Amblyraja radiata. The sequence goes on along the minus strand of NC_045959.1, from coordinate 93,059,038 downwards.
CAAGTTATCTCACCACTCCTCGCACCACGGTTGGAAAGACGGTTCATTCCCACTCACGGTCAGTACGTTTATGAGCGACAATACCTCGACATGGATGCACACTCGAGGGGGGGGGGTAGAAAGGGAGAGAGAGAAAGAGAGGGGGAGAGAGAGAAGGGAGAGATAAGGGGGAGATAGAGAAGAGAGAGAGTGGGGGGAGAGAAAGAGGGAAGAGAGAAGGGAGAGAGAGAGGGGGAGAGAGGGAGCGAGAGAGGGGGAGTGAAAGAATGGGGGGAGAGAGAGAGGGGGAGAGAGAGAAGAGGGGAGAGAAAGAGAGAGTGGAGAGAAAGGGGGGAGAGAGGGGTGGAGAGAGAGAGGAGAGAATGAGAGAAGGGGAGAGAGAAGGGGGAAGAGAGAGGGGAAGAGAGAAGGGGAGATGGGAGCGTGGGGGTCCTTTTCCCACACAAGCCATAGGTGACTGGACAATCTGAACCCAAGCACCAAGTTGAAAGCGGTCGAAGGTGCGCATCCCTCGGGACAGCCCCCACTCTCCCACGGCCACCCTCCACCGGCTGTGGGTTGGGTGGAGCGAAGGTGTGGGACAATGTTCATCCCTCCACAGTGATGTGATGGACACGGGGGTCTGGACCAATCGCTGACAAGTCCCGCCCCCCGGCAATGTCATGTTCGTTATTTGACTTTTCTGTTGAGCGGCAGTCGGTCCTTTGGCGTGTAGGCGACGCCGCATTTCAGGTAGGTGGCGTTTTGACAGAGCGGCCATTCGGTGAGTTTGTTTTTAGGTGATGCAGCTTTTCGGTTAGTTGGCTTTTAGGAGTCCCGCCCTTTCGGGTAGTTTGCATTTAGGCGTCCAATCCTTTCGGTTAGTTGTCGTTTCGGCTACGTACTCTTTCGTTTTTTTTGCGTTTCTGCCTCGTTTCCATTCGGTTCTTTGGCTTCGACTTCTTTGCTTCGGCTTCTCATCCATCGGCGCCACATCCGTACACGAATCACATGATAATCATATTAGCACAGCAAATTCTTTACGATTCATGGAGGTTATTGTAGAACAAGGCCACATTTTATGAGTCATACTTTATAGCTATGCCCACTAGTTTAACAGGAAGCTTCTCAGCCCTTTCTCCCTCAGTCTTGAGTTAAATATTAAGATGGTTACCTATGCTGTAATGCTAATAAAGTATTTGGATCTTAATCACTGTGTATGACCAAAGTTATTCCAAAAGCAGAAGCTCGACATGGTGTCAGGAGTGGGATTGTGAAGTTGTTTAATGGCTGTGTTCAAGTCCTTAGGGTTGATCTGCATGAGCAACAGCAGAGGGCTTTCGACACTCTTAAGCTGCAGATGTCTTGTGCTCCTACTCACACTTATTTCGATCCTAAATGACCGGTCACACTGACTTGTGACGCTTCACAACATGGACTAGGCGCAGCATGTCTTCAAAATGACGGTAACGGCAATAAGCCTGTTGCCTAGGCCTCGCGCACTATGACTGACACAGAACAACGCTATGCCCAAATTGATAAAGAGCTACTGGCAGTTGTCCACTACTTTCCTACTGCCTCTCCAGCGCGCATACAGTGGATGCTGCTACAACTTTAAAAAAATGACATTGTTCTGACCTACAAACATGGTAAGGATATGAACCTGGCTGACATTCTCTCTCGTGCACCCCGGAAGACCTGTGAGGGTCTGTCCTCGCCAGATGATGACTTTATCATAATGACTGTGCCCTTTATTCCCTCGTCCTGTGTGGAGGATTTGGTTGCCCATATTGCTGCTGACAGTACCTACGGTCGCTCGCCTCCTTCATGAAGCGTGGCTGCCCAGACAAACACCACAACGTTCCGCTGCCAGTTTGGCCTTTCTTTGCTGTCCGCGATGAGCTAGGACTGCAGGATGGCATTATTGTAAAAGGATATAAGGCTGTGGTCTCTGCTTCATTGCAAAGCAAATATTTTAACGCTGTCCATGCAAGGCTCCCAGGTGCTTAAGCCACCGTCCTATGGGCAAGAAACATATTTTACTGGCCTGGCATGGCCGAATACATCACAGAGAATGTGGCATCCTGTGCAGTGTGTAACAGCTTGGCACCTCATCAATAAAAACAACCACTTCTTTCACATCCGGCTCCTGGGGTCTACAGTGGCAACTGACATATTTGAATGGCATGGCAAGCAGTACCTAGTACTTGTCGATTTGTATTCTGGATGGTTTGACATTGATTGACATCTCCCGCGGCCCAATTTGGGTTCACTCGCTCAACGTTTATTGTCAATGCAGACCCGAGCCACGGTGCCTGTGGTGGATCAGGCATTGATCCCACGGGTTGTTTCACCATCAGAAGTCCAGTCCAGGTTACAACAAAAGTGGGTCATTCAAAAACAGTTGTATGACGAGACAAGTAGGCTGCGGCCACCATTAACCAAGTGGTTCGTTTGCAAACTGACAAAGACCATGACCGTGTCGGTATAATTTCTGGAACTGCCTCTGAGCCACACTCATATCTGGTCAGTGCCGATGGCGACACCTGCAGGCGTAACAGACAACATATCCTGCCTGTGAATAAGCCGACTCCACCTCCGTTTATCCAGACCATACAAGTGTACTTTTCCATCTGGGTCCAGTGGCATTGATCCGCCTACACCAGCGCAACAACCACTTTGGGAGCAGCTGCTTTGCCAGTGCCCCCTCCACCTGCACTGCAGTTCCCTGTTTCATCACCGGGAATGCTGGTTAAATCTCCGTCACCCGTGAAACCACCGGCTCTGTCACCGGTGGGGAAAAATGGAGATGGTTTTTATCGCAAACATGCTGGTCGTGTTTGCAAGAAACCGTGAAGTACCCGGGCAATGTTTGACTTTCCTCCAGATTATTATCAATTGCTATGCATGCCTTATTTAGTCAATGGTTTTGTACTGACATTTAATGCCGGCTGTCGCCTGAAAAACTAGAACGGCGGCTGTCAGAGTGGAACACACACACACACAAACTCCTTGCTTCCTTCACCAGCCTGTTATGCAGGCGGGGGACAGGGCAAGCGAGGGGAGCGCTGTCTAAAAAATTCAAAGCAAGGTGAAATAGACACACACCACGATGAACAGGAAGGTCGGCGCTGTAAAAAGACGGCTAAAGCACAGTTTACGGTAAGTCCTTTAAAAGTGTGGGGAGGGGGAAGAGGGGGGAGAAGGGGGGAGAAGGAGTGGGGACAACTTTTAAGAAGCTAGAGATACACAGCTGTGAAGCTCGGCGGACGTCAGTTATCCTTGGTTCTGAAAACTACTGCTTACCTTTTTTTCCAAATGAGTCAATTAAATTCACCAGTCAGCACCAGCTACAACCTACGATAACCTCCTAAACCTTCGACCTCCTGGCAACCCATCTACGGCTCGAGAATTCGCGCTACTCTCCATGGCAGCTTCATTCTAGTCGCCGCTAAGTTTTCAACATGTTGAAAAATTCACGGCGACCATAATGAGGCCGCGACTAGTTCCCAGAATGCGGGAACTCCTCACAACCATGAAAGCGACTCCCTGGCAACTACCCACAAACATGTGGCAACCATGTGGCGACTGCATAGTCTCCTGAATTCACCTAAAAAGTCACTTAAGTGGGACAGGCCCATGACTGTAGTGTTTTATTTCAGAAAACCTGGCATCAGTCATTTGCTTAATGCAAACATGGACTGCAGACAGATGATATTACAGATGGAAGACAAATGCTAGCTCTGAGCTGGAGCACAGTCTACATAAATTGAAGCACATCTTAAAATTGAAACATATAAATTGGTTTCTCTGTGTTATAAGAATAAACTATTTTTATTTTATCAGAGAAATCCAAGAGCTCTGCTGGCATTTGACAATCATTATCTCTAAATTTTATCTGTAACTTTTGCATTGGAAAAACCTGAATAAATGCATTTGCATTCCTGGTATCGTTTCTAGCCTGTCTGGACTTCAAATTTGGTAAATTGCTCAGCTGTGTTAACTCCCTAGACTCAAGGAATGAAGGAAAATCGATTAACTACATATCCTTGAATTAACAAAACATGTTGGTGAAGAATAAAGCTGTAATCACAACCAATGATGCACATAATTTAACTTGTCAATTATGCACACCTACATGTTTTTTTATTGGCATTTTCGAAAGTTATGACTTCCCCTTTCTAATTGGCCTGTTTTCCTGTCACACACTCACATACCAGACGAGCAACATCTAATTATTTCTCTTGGTGAGTAAATTATCCACAAAAGATCTTTTGTTTATTGATAATGGTGCCCTAATGACACACAATGGCTGCCAAAATGCAGAGGAATCTCACACTGTAATGACAATACCCTGTTGTAATTAGCTTTTATTGGCTTTAACTAACCTCCATTTTGAGAGGGAAGAGCAAGTTTGATGTATTTACGATGGGTAGCAGATAACTAATTATCTCTTCTCGATGCGCTTCATTCCATCCCTCCATGTTTATCTATTTTAGCGCTCTCTTGAGATTAGCCTGCGGTTTTAACCACAGAGAAAGAATGAAAAATAATAATTTTAAGGAAAGAAGATGAATGGCAGTTTGGATATTCCAACACGTGCACAACCGCAGAATGCAATAAGTTGTTGAGATTATCACAGTGTGTTGTTGATAATTAGCCGTCTTACAAAGAGTAGTGAATCAGTTGCTGTAGGAAATGCAGTTAATTTTCTGGTCAATGGTTGATGATGGGAGTTGATGATGGGAGTTGATGATGGGAGATTTCAAGAGTCAAGTGTGTTTTATTGTCATATGTCCCAAAATGGAACAATGAAATTCTTACTTACAGCAGCACAATAGACATGTAAAGTGTTGTACTTCCGGTGGCGCTGGTGCCAGCTGCCTCCACCTACAGCCCGGTATCTTTTTGTTTTTTTGTTTATTTAGTTATGTAAAAGTGTGTTTTTTTGTAGTTTTTTTGTGTTTTGATGTGGGGGAAGAGGGGACGGTGCGGGGGATACCGTCCTTCAGCCGCTTCCTGGTGAAGACGCAACTTTTATTCGAGTTGCGTCCTCGCCCCCCCCCCCTCCCCCCCACCACCAGCGGCCTACCTACTGGATTGGCGTGGACTTTCCTGCGACCAGACCTCCAGCAGCGGCGGGACAGCGCTGTAACATCGCGAGGCTGGCGATGCCTTACCGGGGATCGCCGTCTGGAGCCCGGAGTGCTGGACCTGCTGCACCGACATCATGGAGCTGCGGTTTGCGGAGCTCCCAACGCGGGCGGGGCTGATGGACAGCGCGGGGTCTTGCGACTCTGCCCAGCTCGGCCTGCCGACTTGGGGGCTGCGGACTCCGGCTGCGGGAGGCGGCTGATCAGGAGGTCCGGGCCGCTGAGGAGGAGGATGTTCACCGTCGGGGTTCGGCGTCGGCGTTCCACCAGCCCGGCGTGAGGGCCTGAACATCGGGCCACCCAGGGCGGCGACTGCGGGTGCTAGGAAGGCCTCGACCACGAGTGAACATCTGGGAAGAACGGAGGGGAGGCTGGCTGGACTATGGTGCCTTCCTCACCTTGGTGCCACTGTGTTATGTTGTGTCGTGGACTTTCAGTGTTTGTGCTTTTTTTTAAATTCTATTTTGTTTTTAATATGTTTTATTATTTATTATTATTTATTTATTTTTATTTTTATGATACTGCCTGTAAGGGAAATTCATTTTGTTGTCTCTAACTGAGACAATGACAATAAATTTGAATACAATACAATACAATACAATAAACACCATAATAAACAACAAGTTCAGTATGTGTCCTATTACTAAAACTACCATCTTGACCACGTTGTTTGCGTTGTAAATAAATTTACGCAAAAACGATCCCCTATAGCGCAACGATTTTTCACCACCTAACTCACCATTCTCCTCTGCTGCAAGTCAAATAAGTTTTGTTCCGATATGTAAAATCGTACAAAAGTTATGAAGGTTTAAATATCGTAAAAAACAGCCCCGTCAGTAACCCGCTGTCAATAGCGCGGCAAGAAGAATAAAAAGCTGAAGGGGCGGAGTGAAACTGGAATGGGACCGGGATCTGCTGCGTGAGGCCGAAAGCTGAAGGTGCGGGGTGAGCAGAGACGAGCCCTCCCCCTCCCCACACCCCCCCCTTTCCCCACACACCCCCTTTCCCCACCCACCTTTCCCCACAGCCCCCCTTCTCCACACCCCCCTTTCCCCACCCCACCCCACACCCAATCTTCCCCACACCCCCCCTTCCCCACATCCCCTCCTTCCCCACAACCCCCTCCCCCACACCCCGCTCCTCCACACCCGCCCCCCCCCCCTCCCCCACACCCCTTCCCCAACCCCCCTCCCCCACACTCCCTCCTCTCCCACACACCCCTCCTCCAAACCCCCCCATTCCCCACAGCCCCCTCCCCCACCCCCCCTCCCCACAACCCCCTCCCCTACCAACCGCTCTCCACCAACCCTTCCCCCACACACCCACCCCCTTTCTGGAGCACTAGTATGGGTGTTGTGGGCTGAAGGGACTGGTTTCCAGAGGGCTAGTATGCAAATTGTGCGCCAAATGGATTCTTGGGCTGGCGACTCAGTCAATCAAGCCTGTTGTGCTGGCAACTCACACACTCACGGCTGGTGGGCTGGTAGTTGACTCACGGCTAATCCTTGAAATTCTATTTCAAGCAGGGTATAAGGCCACCAAATTCAAGTGTAGTTTCTTACCATTTGTGGTAGGGTGCAAAGCCACTAAAGACAGCGAGTCGTGACCTCTCCCTCCTCCATCTTGCAGAGACTGAGCCACACCCACATTTCCGGGATTTATAACCCCCCCACCACCGGTAAAGGTATGGCTTTCATAGAGTGATTGACAGGAGAGGGATTCTCAACATTTAAAAAAAAACTAATAACACTTTTATTTTTCATTGATGGGAAGAATTCTCTGCACCTGCTCAGCGGAGGGGGACTGAGTAAGATGGCCAAAAATCACAGCCATAAGTAGTAGCGTTTTCTCTAAAATCAATATACAGTGCAAACAGGAAGTGCATTTACAGTAGTGCCTTTTAACTTCAAGCCAAAGCATCCAAGCCACCATTTGCAGTAAGTAGTGCATTTCAACTTCATGCCACCATTTGCAGTAAGTGGTGCCTTTCAACTTCAAGCCAATGCACCCAAGCCACCATTTGCAGTAAGTAATGCCTTTTAACTTCAAGCCATTGCATCCAAGCCACCATTTGCAGAAAGTAGTGCCTTTCAACTTCAAGCCACAACCAAGCCACAACCAAGCCACAACCAAGCCACAACCAAGCCACCATTTGCAGCAAGAGGTGCCTTTCAAATTCAAGTCAAACCTCCCAAGCCACCATTTGCAGTAAGTAGTGCCTTTCAACTTCAAGCAAAGCAACCAAGCCAACATTTGCAGTAAGTAGTGCCGTTTCTACTTCCTTTTAACTTCAAGCCTTTGCATCCAAGCCACCATTTGCAGTAAGTAGTGCCTTTCAACTTCAAGCCAATGCTCCCAAGCCACCATTTGCAGTAAGTAGTGCCTTTCAACTTCAAGCCAATGCTCCCAAGCCACCATTTGCAGTAATTAGTGCCTTTCAACTTCAAGCCAAAATTTGCAGTAAGTAGTGCCTTTCAACTTCAAGCCAATCCACCCACGCCCCCATTTGCAGTAAGTAATGCATTTTAACCTCAAGCCATTGCACCCAAGCCACCATCTGCAGTAAGTAGTGCCTTTCAACTTCAAGCCACACCCAAGCCACACCCAAGCCATCATTTGCAGGAAGTAGTGCCTTTCAACTTCAAAGCTCCCAAGCCACCATTTTCAGTAAGTAGTGCCTTTCAACTACAAGCCAATGCTCCCAAGCCACCATTTGCAGTAAGTAGTGCCTTTCAACTTCAAGCCAAATCACCCAAGCCACCATTTGCAGTAAGTAGTGTCTTTCAACTTCATGCCACCATTTGCAGTAAGTAATGCCTTTCAACTTCAAGCCATTGCACCCTAGCCACCATTTGCATTAAGTACTGCCTTTCAACTGCAAGCCAAAGCACCCAAGCCACCATTTGCAGTAAGTAGTGCCTTTCAACTTCATGCCACCATTTGCAGTAAGTAGTGCCTTTCAACTTCAAGCCACAATTTGCAGTAAGTAGTGCCTTTCAACTTCAAGCCAATGCACCCACGCCCCCCATTTGCAGTAAGTAGTGCCTTTCAACTTCAAGCCACACCCAAGCCACACCCAAGCCACCATTTGCAGTAAGCAGTGCCTTTCAACTTCAAGCCAAAGCAACCAAGCCACCATTTGCAGTAAGTAGTGCCTTTCAACTTCATGCCACCATTTGCAGTAAGTGGTGTCTTTCAACTTCAAGCCACACCCAAGCCACACCCAAGCTACCATTTGCAGTAAGTAGTGCCTTTCAACTTCAAGCCAAAGCTCCCAAGCCTCCATTTGCAGTAAGTAGTGCCTTTCAATTTCAAATCAAAGCTCCCAAACCACCATTTGCAGTAAGTAGTGCCTTTCAACTTCATGCCACCATTTGCAGTAAGTGGTGTCTTTCAACTTCAAGCCACACCCAAGCCATCATTTGCAGGAAGTAGTGCCTTTCAACTTCAAAGCTCCCAAGCCACCATTTTCAGTAAGTAGTGCCTTTCAACTTCAAGCCGATGCTCCCAAGCCACCATTTGCAGTAAGTAGTGCCTTTCAACTTCAAGCCAAAGCACCCAAGCCACCATTTGCAGTACGTAGTGTCTTTCAACCTCATGCCACCATTTACAGTAAGTAATGCCTTTCAACTTCAAGCCATTGCACCCTAGCCACCATTTGCATTAAGTACTGCCTTTCAACTGCAAGCCAAAGCACCCAAGCCACCATTTGCAGTAAGTAGTGCCTTTCAACTTCATGCCACCATTTGCAGTAAGTAGTGCCTTTCAACTTCAAGCCACAATTTGCAGTAAGTAGTGCCTTTCAACTTCAAGCCAATGCACCCACGCCCCCCATTTGCAGTAAGTAGTGCCTTTCAACTTCAAGCCAAACCCAAGCCATCATTTGCAGGAAGTAGTGCCTTTCAACTTCAAGTCAAAGCTCCCAAGCCACCATTTGCAGTAAGTAGTGCTTTTCAACCTCAAGCCACACCCAAGCCATCATTTGCAGGAAGTAGTGCCTTTCAACTTCAAGTCAAAGCTCCCAAGCCACCATTTGCAGTAAGTAGTGCCTTTCAACTTCATGCCACCATTTGCAGTAAGTAGTGCCTTTCAACTTCAAGCCACACCCAAGCCACACCCAAGCCACCATTTGCAGTAAGTAGTGCCTTTCAACTTCAAACCAAAGTTCCCAAGCCACCACTATAAGCAGTAAGTAGTGCCTTTCAACTTCATGCGACCATTTGCAGTGCTTTCAACTTAATGCCAAAGCACCCAAGCTACAATTTGCAGTAAGTAGTGCCTTTCAACTTAAAGCCAAAGCACCCAAGCCACCATTTGCAGTAATTAGTGCCTTTCAACTTCAAGCCAAAATTTGCAGTAAGTAGTGCCTTTCAACTTCAAGCCAATCCACCCACGCCCCCATTTGCAGTAAGTAATGCATTTTAACTTCAAGCCATTGCACCCAAGCCACCATCTGCAGTAAGTAGTGCCTTTCAACTTCAAGCCACACCCAAGCCACACCCAAGCCATCATTTGCAGTAAGTAGTGCCTTTCAACTTCAAGTCAAAGCTCCCAAGCCACCATTTGCAGTAAGTAGTGCATTTCAACTTCAAGCCAAAGCAACCAAGCCACCATTTGCAGTAAGTAGTGCCTTTCAACTTCAAGCCAAAGCAACCAAGCCACCATTTGCAGTAAGTAGTGCCTTTCAACTACATGCCACCATTTGCAGTAAGTGGTGTCTTTCAACTTCAAGCCACACCCAAGCCACACCCAAGCTACCATTTGCAGTAAGTAGTGCCTTTCAACTTCAAGCCAGCTCCCAAGCCTCCATTTGCAGTAAGTAGTGCCTTTCAATTTCAAATCAAAGCTCCCAAACCACCATTTGCAGTAAGTAGTGCCTTTCAACTTCATGCCACCATTTGCAGTAAGGGGTGTCTTTCAACTTCAAGCCACACCCAAGCCACACCCAAGCCATCATTTGCAGGAAGTAGTGCCTTTCAACTTCAAAGCTCCCAAGCCACCATCTTCAGTAAGTAGTGCCTTTCAACTTCAAGCCAATGCTCCCAAGCTACCATTTGCAGTAAGTAGTGCCTTTCAATTTCAAGCCAAAGCACCCAAGCCACCATTTGCAGTAAGTAGTGTCTTTCAACTTCATGCCACCATTTGCAGTAAGTAATGCCTTTCAACTTCAAGCCATTGCACCCTAGCCACCATTTGCATTAAGTACTGCCTTTCAACTGCAAGCCAAAGCACCCAAGCCACCATTTGCAGTAAGTAGTGCCTTTCAACTTCATGCCACCATTTGCAGTAAGTAGTGCCTTTCAACTTCAAGCCACAATATGCAGTAAGTAGTGCCTTTCAACTTCAAGTCAAAGCTCCCAAGCCACCATTTGCAGTAAGTAGTGCCTTTCAACTTCAAGCCAAAGCAATCAATCCACCATTTGCAGTAAGTAGTGCCTTTCAACTTCATGCCACCATTTGCAGTAAGTAGTGCCTTTCAACTTCAAGCCACACCCAAGCCACACGCAAGCCACCATTTGCAGTAAGTAGTGCCTTTCAACTTCAAGCCAAAGCAACCAATCCACCATTTGCAGTAAGTAGTGCCTTTCAACTTCATGCTACCATTTGCAGTAAGTGGTGTCTTTCAACTTCAGGCTTTCTCGAGCGCTAGTATGAACCATCTTAGAGCCAATAGACATTTTTTTGCAAGCTTTAGAACCAATAGACATTTTTTGCAAGATTTAGAACCAATAGTCATTTTTTTTGCCAGCTTTAGAACCAATAGTCATTTTTTTGCAAGCTTTAGAACCAATAGACATGTTTTGCAAGCTTTAGAACCAATAGGCATTTTTTGCAAGCTTTAGAACCAATAGACATTTTTTTGCAAGCTTTAGAACCAATAGACATTTTTTTGCAAGCATTTTAGAACCAATAGACATTGTTTTGCAAGCTTTAGAACCAATAGACACTTTTTTGCAAGCTTTAGAACCAATAGACATTGTTTGCAAGCTTTAGAACCAATAGAGACACTTTTTGCAAGCTTTAGAACCAATAGACATTTTTTGAAAGCTTTAGAACCAATAGACATTTTTTTGCAAGCTTTAGAACCAATAGACATTTTTTTGTAAGCTTTAGAACCAATAGACACTTTTTTTGCAAGCTTTAGAACCAATAGACACATTCTGCAAGCATTTTAGAACCACTAAGGGCACTTACATTTGAATAGACATATGTTCAGTGTTATTCACAGCTCAGAGTAAACGTGAACCTCTGCCTTCCTCCATCTTGAAGAGACTGTGTGGCACACCACTTCCTGGTTTTCGACGGGAAAAATCCTCGGCACACATGCGGCGGAGGGGGGCTCTGAGCGAGGTGGACAAAAATGATGGCCGTATGTGGCGGCGTTCTCTTGGAAATATCAGCACAGATGGCCAAAACCGGTCAAGAACAGACTTTTAGTAATATAGACTAGACCAAGTGCAGACCCGTTGGGTCTGTTCCCCCAACGTGCGGTTGTGAGGGGGGGGGGGGGGGGGGGGGGGAGGCGGCATGCAGCATCACACACACGAACTATCTCCCCCCCGCACTCACGCTAATCACCCCCCTTGATATAATATTAATATTATTAATTTGCTCCTTTTACCCCATAACCACCGTATCTACTGACGCATAGCCCCCAACTTGCAGTCATATCTAGAGGGGGGGGGGCGGAGGATGAGAGTGAGGGCAGAGAGAGAAGGGGCAGAGACAGAGAGAGAGACAGAAACACAGAGAGAGGAGCAAGAGGGAGAGGAGGGTGGGGAGGAGGAGAAGAGGCAGGGTGGGTGGGTGAGGGGGGAGGAGAGAGAGAGGTTGTGAGTGAGGGGGAGAGAGAGGGGGTGCTGAGAGGGGGGGTGAGGGGGAGAGGTGGGGAGCAGGGAGGGGGAGGGAGGGGGG
>NC_045959.1:92288857-92311386 GCF_010909765.2 Amblyraja radiata | reverse complement strand
CTCTCTCCTCCTCATCTCTCTCGCCTTTCCCCCGCCTCTCCCTCTCCCCTATCCCCAACCCTCCCGTCTCCCCTACCCCCCCCCGTGTGTATGGCAGGTGATTAGTGTGCGTGCGAAGCCGCGGCGCCCCCTCCTTCCCTCTCTTTGCCCAACCCTTCTCCCCCTCTTACCCCCTACCCCCCCCCCCCACCGCGCGTTGGGGGGAACACTTGGTCTAGTAGTTTTTTAAAAGCTCAGGGAGAGGAAGTATCAGGGAGGATATTGCAGCATGAAATGCTTCAGTGCATGAAGATACTGCGCCCAATAATGGACTGATTCAGAGACACACGGGACTACAAATGCTGGAATCTGGAGACACAAGGGATGCAGGAATCTAGAGCAAATGCAGGAATCTAGAGCAAAAATAAATTGCTATAACTGTTTAGCATTTTGCTTTTTTAGCAATGGACTGATTCAAATCATTGACCTACATTGAAGGCAGGTACATGTCTCAGAGGGTTGTGGGAGAAATAAGGAGTGTGAGACCCAGAGGGAATTATCAAACAAGAACAAGGTTTTTAAACAAGAGACATGGCTTAACCTGAAGCCAATATGGAGCAGAGAGCACAGAGGAGAATATAATTTCATGCAGGTTAGGATGGGGCTTCGGTAATACTGATGAACAGAAGTTTACAAAGGATTGGGGCTTGTGAGTGTAACATTAGAATTGGTTGAAGTTAGTCAAAACTTTGTGTGAGAATAATATGTATATAGGTACCTACAGAAAATGAGCTAAGGTCATGGCTGAGCCACATGAGGAGGTGGAAGCTAGCAGTCAGAACCATGCGATTATTTCGTCAGGAGCACAGTTTGAGTTCAAACTAATGCTATGAGTAACCTTGATCAGACTTAGACAGATGCCAGAAAGTCACTGGCTAGGAAATCGAGTTTGTGGGAGAGTTGGCAGACAAAGGATTTTCACATAGATATACAACATGGAAATAGGCCCATTGGTCAAACGAGTCCACGTCAACCTTCAATCGCCAACATTCACACCAGTTCTATTTGTAGAAATGAACTGCAGATGTTGGTTTATATTGAAGACCTCCTGATCTGCTGAGACGCTGCCTGACCCATTGTGTCACTCCAGCACTTTGTGTCTATCTTCACACTAGTTCTACGTTATCCCATTCTCTCACGCATTTCCTACACATTAGGGGCAATTTTTTTACAGAAGCTAATTAACCTACCAACCCACATGTCTTTGTGACCAAAACACGCCGACAAACCCTATGTGGTCACAGAGGGAATGCAAATTCCACACAAACAGCACCAGAAGTCAGGATCACACCTCGGGCATTATTAGGCAGCAGATCTTCCAGCCATGCCACTTACCAATATTTTAGCCAAACATATAGCTGCTAAATTTGTATGAGATAATTACAAGCAGTTGAATAAGGGGTGGGAATTAATAAGCTTTGGCTTCTTCCTGCTCCTTTTCGGACACATATGATTTCATTTATTTATAGATATTGTTTATGACACTTTATAAATATTTTTGTTTTGTTTTTTGTATGCTGTTTCACATTTGCTTTTTATTCTTTCATTCTGTCTGAAATAAATAACTGATAAATAAATAAATAAATAAATAAATAAATTAAACTACTGCTCACTCTTTGCTGGATGTTGAGTGAGTAGTTTGCCAAATTAGTGGACATTAAGTCAAGAGAAGAAACGCACACCACCAGATACAGGGACAGTTCATATGCAGCTGTTATCAGACAACTGCAAGATGGATTCAACAGTGGCTGAATGGGAGATGACAGAGAGTAATGGTGGATGGTTGTTTGTCAGGTTGGAGGCCAGTGACGAGTGGGGTGCCACAGGGATCTGTGTTGGGTCCACTGTTGTTTGTCATGTACATCAATGATCTGGACGATGGTGTGGTAAATTGGATTAGTAAGTATGCAGATGATACTAAGATAGGTGGGGTTGCGGGTAATGAAGAAGAGTTTCAAAGTCTACAGAGAGATTTATGCCAGTTGGAAGAGTGGGCTGAAAGATGGCAGATGGAGTTTAATGCTGATAAGTGTGAGGTGCTACATCTTGGCAGGACAAATCAAAATAGGACGTACATGGTAAATGGTAGGGAATTGAAGAATGTAGGTGAACAGAGGGATCTGGGAATAACTGTGCACAGTTCCATGAAAGTGGAATCTCATGTAGATAGGGTGGTAAAGAAAGCTTTTGGTGTGCTGGCCTTTATAAATCAGAGCATTGAGTATAGAAGTTGGGATGTAATGTTAAAATTGTACAAGGCATTGGTGAGGCCAATTCTGGAGTATGGTGTACAATTTTGGTCGCCTAATTATAGGAAGGATGTCAACAAAATAGAGAGAGTACAGAGGAGATTTACTAGAATGTTGCCTGGGTTTCAGCAACTAAGTTACAGAGAAAGGTTGAACAAGTTAGGGCTTTATTCTTTGGAGCGCAGAAGGTTAAGGGGGGACTTGATAGAGGTTTTTAAAATGATGAGAGGGATAGACAGAGTTGACGTGGAAAAGCTTTTCCCACTGAGAGTAGGGAAGATTCAAACAAGGGGACATGACTTGAGAATTAAGGGACTGAAGTTTAGGGGTAACATGAGGGGGAACTTCTTTACGCAGAGAGTGGTAGCTGTGTGGAATGAGCTTCCAGTGAAGGTGGTGGAGGCAGGTTCGTTTTTATCATTTAAAAATAAATTGGATAGTTATATGGATGGGAAAGGAATGGAGGGTTATGGTCTGAGCGCAGGTATATGGGACTAGGGGAGACTATGTGTTCGGCACGGACTAGAGGGGTCGAGATGGCCTGTTTCCGTGCTGTAATTGTTATATGGTTATATGGTTATATGGTTAACTGAATCATCCTACCACAACCAAAGAGCAGTCCTGAACTACCATCTACCTCTTTGATGATTCTTGGAATATCCTTGATCGGACTGCTGGCTTTACTTTGCACTAAACGTTATTCCCTTATCATGTATTTATACACTGCAAATGGATTGATTGTAATCACGTTTTGTTTTTCTGCTGACTGCTTGGCACGCATCACAAGCTTTTCACTGTAATTCGGAACAATAAACGTGACAATAAACTGAACTGAAAAACAAAAGAAGTGGTATTGAAATAGGGTTGTGTATCACTACTGGTGTGAACACTGAGAATGCTGTCAAGGGGCAGCATATAGAAGAGATACAAAAATAAGCCAAAAATAGATACCAGACCCCGAGTAAAAAGTGTGGTAGTGAATGTCTCTGCTCCACAATTACTGAACTCCCAAACACATATAATTTGATGGCTGAAAACCCTTTGCAACCTACATCCAGATACACCCCAGTATATTTATTCTGTTCTTGATAAACAATCCTCTAATCTTTCAGTGCCTGAAATTTTAACCTCATCGTATCCAAAAAAAAACGATTGAGATGGATTTTAGTATTTTCCTTGTGAAATACTAACATAAAGGATTCATTATACATACTGGCCAGCTCTGATTTTCATTGAAGTTAAGATGAAGGAAAATCGATTATAAAATGTACTGGGTGCCTGAGACAGTTTTGCCAATATAACAAACACTCAATGGTTAATATTAAAAGCTAACTCATTCTTCCTGCCATGGTGTGCTTATTTTATTGTAACTATTTTCCTATACGTGGCATGTTATGAAATGCCTACTAAATATAATTGTAGTGTTTCTGAAAATAAGCATAGAATTCCCGGTAATGATGACAGCCTTTGAAAATTATCAGGCTTGTTCTGAATATGCTGTCAGTCACTGTAGAAAAGCTATTGATTTTTGTCTTTCTACACCAAAGCTTTCCTTTTTGCTTTCTGTTCTTGTTCTTCAAGCAAAAGATATAGTGCCCAGTGGAAGCTTCAGGTCATGTATGTTTTTGAGAACTTCTTTGCTGTTGGCCATCAACCTATTAGTGTCATTTGGATTAGAATGCGAACATCAGATGCAAATGAAAAATGTAGTCAACTGGCAGACACAAAATGCTGGAGTAACTCAGCGGGTCGGGCTGCATCTCTGGAGAAAATAAATACGTGATGTTTCTGGTCAAGACCCTTCTTTAGATAAGGTCTGAAGAAGATTCTTGACCTGAAACATCACCTATCCTTTTCCCCAGAGATGCTGCCTGACCCGCTGTGTTACTCCAGCTTTTTGTCTCTACCTTCGGTGTAAACTAGCATCTGCAGTACCAACCTATTAGTGAAGTTTGGATTAGAATGGTAGCATCAGATGTAAATGAATAAAGTATCTAACTGATAGACACAAAAAGTGGCGTTTCAGTTTGGGACCCTTCTTCAGACCTGCAGAAACATCACTTGTCAATTTGCTCCAGAGATGCTGCCTGACCCGCTGAGCTACTCCAGCATTTTGTGTCCATCTTTGGTATAAACCAGCATCTACCATTCCTTTTTATTATAATGTAGCCAACTGCTTAGCTTTGGTCTGTGCTTTAAAGAGGAGAATCAATACAGTATTATATTTGAGTTTCCAAAGCAACCTAATTATAATCTGTTCTGTTCTGCAAATTAACAATACAAGTGAATTAATTTTGCAGTGTGATAGCAGCAAATTAAATCTCATTATTTCAGAATGGAAGGAAAGAGAAAACAGGGATCTTCTGATCTGTATAGACACACAGAACTGCAGATACTGCAACCCTGCATAGAACACAAAGTACTGGAGTAACTCAACTGGTCAGGCAGGATCTCTGGAGGGAATGGACAGGCAAATTGTGAGCAATTTTGGGCCCCATATCTGAGGAAGGATGTGCTGGCACTGGAGAGGGTCCAGAGGAGGTTTACAAGAAGGATCCCAGGAATGAGTGAGTTAACATATGATGAGCGTTTGACATTGCTGGGCATCTACTCACTGGAGTTTAGACAGATGAAAGGGGACCTTTCGAATAGTAAAAGGATTGGATAGAGTGGATGTGGAGAGGATGTTTCCACGAGTGGGATAATCTAGGACCAGAGGCCATAGCCTCAGAATAAAAGGATGTTCCTTTAGGAAAGAGATGAGGAAGAATTTCTTTAGTCAGAGGGTGGTGAATCTGTGGAATGCATTGCCACTGAGGCTGTGGAGGCCAAGTCAATGGATATGTTCAAGCCAGAGATAGATAGGTTCTTCATCAGTACGGGTGTGAAGGGTTATGGGGAGAAGGCAGGAGAATGTTGAGAGGGAGAGATAGATCAGCCATGATTTAATGGCAGAGTAGACTTGAAGGACCAAATGTCAATTTGGACATCTTCTCCTTTCAGTTATGAACATATGAACTTATGAGCCGATGATATGGGTCAGGACCCGGAATGGACTTTAGGAGGTGTTTAAGCAGCAGCAAGTTCTGAAAGAATCCAGTCATGTTTCCTTATGTTAGCATGGGGGGGAAAGCAACAAACTAGCACAATGCACACCTTGTGTAGGAAGGAACCGCTGATGCTGGTTTTAAACCGAAAATAGACACAAAGTGCTGGAATAACTCACCGGGACAGGCAGCATCTCTGGAGAGAAGGAATGGGAGATATTTGGGATCGAGACCCTACTTCAGGCTTTCGACCCAAAACCCATTCCTTCTCTTCAGAAATGCAGCCTGTCCCACTGAGTTACTCCAGCACTTTGAGTCTAACTACAATGTACTCCTTGTTTTACTGAGCCTGCAAAACAAAAGTCATAGTTTGCATCATAGAACATAGAACATAGTACAATACATCACATGATGCTCAACCCAAACTTCGCCCATTCCTTCTCTCCAGAGATGCCATCCCACCCGCTTACTCCAGCATTTGGTGTCTACCTTCGATTTAAACCAACCTCTGCAGTTCTTTCTTACACATGAATCAGCCTGTTGGCCCGTAATGTTAGTGATGAACATGATGCCAAGACCAAGTCTTATCTGCCTGCACATAATCCATAACCCTCCATTCCCTGCATAACAATATGCCCATTCAAAAGTCTCTTAAATGCTACTATCGTATCTGTCTCTCATCAATACTAGCAGTGCGTTCAAGGCACTCACCAACTCTGTGTAAAAAACTTGTTTCACACACCTCCTTCAAGCTTTGCTCCTCCACCTTAAAGCTAGAATTTTATTTTTCCATCCTGGGAAATAGGTTCTGACTGCCTAACCTATCTATGACTCTCATGATGTTATATATTCTTCCAGGTCTCCCAGCAACCTCAGAGAAAAAAAATCCAAATTTGTCCAACCTCTCCCTATACCTAATATCTCCTAATCTCGGCATAATTCTCGTAAAGCTCCTCTGCATCTTTCTAAAACCTCCACCTCTTCCTGTAACGAGGCAACCAGAACTGCCCACAATACTCCAAATGTAGCCTAACCAAAGCCCTGTAAAGCTGCACCATGACTTCCTGACTCTTATACTCAATGTCCCATCCTACGAAAGCAAGCATATTTTCTTCACCACTCAATCTATGTATGTTGCCACTTTCAGGGAGTTATGAACTTGGACACCAAGATCCCTCTGTACATCAATGCTGTTAAGGGTTATGCAATTAATTGTGCATTTTCCCCTTACATTTGACCTCACAAAGTGCAACACCTCATACTTGCTCGGATTAAACTCCATCTGCCATTTCTCCACCCATTTGTGTAACTGGATCCCATTGTATGCCTGAGCAGACTTCCTTGCAGTCCATGACTCCAGCAATCTTGGTGTCTTCTGAAAAGTTACTAACCCACTCTTCGTCTTCTGTCAGTAAACCTGTTCTGAATCCAGATGAGCAAGCAATTGTTAATCATGTACATCTTAATCTTCTGGATCAGCCTTACGTGTTATTTTTTTAATTAAACACCTTACTAACATCCATGAAGACAACATCCATCCACAGCCCTATCCTCATTGATCATCTTGATGAAAATTAATCCTCATTGATCATCTTGATGAAATTAAGGGACAGAAGTTTAGGGGTAACATGAGGGGGAACTTCTTTACTCAGAGAGTGGTAGCGGTGTGGAATGAGCTTCCAGTGGAAGTGGTAGCGGCAGGTTCGTTGGTATCATTTAAAAATAAATTGGATAGGCATATGGATGAGAAGGGAATGGAGGGTTATGGTATGAGTGCAGGCAGGTGGGACTAAGGGAAAATAATTGTTCGGCATGGACTTGTAGGGCCGAGATGGCCTGTTTCCGTGCTGTAATTTGTTATATGGTTATATGGTTATCTTTGTCACCTCACAAAACTTGATCTATTTAGTAAGATTTTGATCTCCGATTTATGACAGCAATGCCGGAATGGGGATTACGTGAATGGTGGCATCATTATATGCCTGTGTGATCGTAGAAAGTGCTGTTGTCTCCGAGAATGTGCCAATCCAAAAATGCACCAGGAAAAGGCTGATCCAGTTTTGTATATCCTTCAGCAAAATAATAGTGTGCAATAGCACCGAACTACAAGTGCTGAACAATCCAATTTCAAGGCTTAGCTAACTAAAAGATCAAAGTCAGCAAAATATATTTTTGTACTACCCTTCACATCCCCAGGTCATCTCAATTTGTTTCATAATTTAGTTCAGGCCAGATCGAGTTTTATTTAGTATGGTGAGGTACAGATGTAATAATTTTTTATGCTTGCAGCGGCATCTCAGCCGCATGGACTCAAACAAAGCACAAAATATAAATTATACAAGCCAGTGAACCTCCAAAAACAAGTAATTAGTGCAAAACACAATTAGTAAATAAGTTCACGATAGTGCAAGAGGTGGCTTGCACTGTTCTGCTGTCGAGATATGATTAAGGTTGTGCCAGTTGGTTTGTTGTAGGAAAATAACTGTTCCTGAAAATGTTGGTGTGGGACTTCTGAACCTACTGCCAATTGTAGCTTCTGGAAGAGGACATGGCCCAGATGGTGGAGATCCTTAATGATTGATACAACCTCCTGTAAATAGCACCTTACGTAAATGCTTTTTATGGGAGAAAGAGCTATGATGGACCAGGCTGATTCCACCTCTCTTTGCAACTTCTTGTGTTCCTGTGTGTTGGAATTGCTATACCCGACCATGACACAACCAGTCAAGATACTTATTATATGAAGTGCTAGACTAAGTGGGACCCGTTGGGTCCCAGCATCACACGGGAGAGCTGGTCCCCCAATGCAATATTCCACCTCTCCACCAATTCCAATATTGGTGGCCAGTGGGGGTCTTTCTGGAGTGCTAGTATTGTGTGTTGTAGGCTGAAGGGACTGGTTTCCAGAGGGCTAGTATGGACATTGTGGACCAAATGGATTTTTGGACCGGTGGCTCAGTCACTCAAACCTGTTGTGCTGGCAGCTCACTCACTCCCGGCTGGTGGGCTAGCAGTTGGCTCATGACTATTCCTTGAAATTCCATTTCAAGCAGGGTGCATGGCCATCAAATTCAAGTGCAGTTTCATACCATATCAAGCAGGGTGCAAGGCCCCTAAAGACAGCGAGTCACAACCTCTCTCTCCTCCATCTTGCAGAGACTGAGCCACACCCGCACTTCTGGGTTTTATTGTCCCTCCCCCTCCTACCAGATGGGGCGTGGCCTTCATGGCGTGATTGAGAGGAGAAAGAATCTCAACATTTTTTAAACACTAATAATTCTTATTTTTCACCGATGGGAAAAATCCTCGGCACCTGATGAGCAGAGGGGGACTGAGTAAGATGGCAAAAAAATCACAGCCGTACGTGGTAGCGTTTTCTCTAAAATCAATATAAAGCGCAAACATGAATTGGTCAAGATTAGACTTTAAATTATATAGAAGGCAGGCAACCTTAATTAGGCTAGACATCTTTAATTAGGCAACACAGCTTTTGCATTTCCAAACCAAAGGCAACACAGCTTTAGCATTTCCAAATCAAAGGCAACACAGCTTTAGCATTTCCAAACCAAAGGCAACACAGCTTTAGCATTTCCAAACCAAAGGCAATACAGCTTTGGAATTTCCAAACCAAAGACAACACAGCTTTAGCATTTCCAAACCAAAGGCAACTTTAATTAGGCAAGACAACTTTAATTAGGCAAGGTAACTTTAATTAGGCAAGGCAACTTTAATTAGGCAGGGCAACTTTAATTAGGCAGGGCAACTTTAATTAGGCAGGGCAACTTTAATTAGGCAGGGCAACTTTAATTAGGCAGGGCAACTTTAATTAGGCAGGGCAAATTTAATTAGGCAACACAGCTTTAGCATTTCCAAACCAAAGCCAACACAGCTTTAACATTATCACACCTAAGGCAACACAGCTCTAGCATTTCCAAACCAAAGGCAATACAGCTTTAGCATTTCTAAACTATATTTTCAAACCACATTAAGGGCACTGACAGATCAGTAAAACCACTCACAGTTTAGTAGACATGTGTTTAGAGTTATTCACAGCTCAGACTGAGAGATGTGACCCTCTCGCTCCCCCATCTTGCAGAGACTGAGTGAGGCACTCAACACTTCTGGGTTTGATAGCCCCTCCGGAAGGGGTGTGGCCTTCAGGAGAGAGAATCTCAACATTTTGTAAACATTAATAACTCTTTTATTTTTCATCGATGGGAAAAATCCTCTTGTCCTGCGTAGCGGATGGGGACTCTGAGTAAGATTGCCAAAAATCACAGCCGTAAGTGGCAGCGTTTGTTTCTAAAATCCATATACAGAACAACAGGAAGTGGTCAAGATCAGACTTTTAGTTATATAGATTTCAACAAGGTAAGCTGTGCTGTTATATAGAAAATATAAGGTGAAAGTTGCATTAAATAAAGTTACCAATCAGTTTGTAACTTGACGATCTGAATTGCTTGAGGGAATGTCGTTGGGTGGTTTGAGGTTCGCTTCACTTCATTCAACACCGTTTTGGGATATTTTTACATTTGTTTGCATAGAGATCCATTCAATTCAGACAGGCACCCAGTTTGAAGAAGGGTTTCAACACAAAATGTTGCCTATTTCCTTCGCTCCATGGATGCTGCCTCACCCGCTGAGTTTCTCCAGCATTTTTGTCTACCTTCGATTTTCCAGCATCTGCAGTTCCTTCTTAAGCTTAATATACAATTTTCTCTTAACATCACACTAAAATGTCATGTTAAGTCATCTGGTCATGTCCTTTAATAGGTCAAACGTTCTGCTTCATATTTAGACCTACAATGTATTTCTTATTTACTGGTCAAAGAGTTAGGGTCTCTATTATAGACTAATAGAATGCCATCCTTCACTTTATAAAGTAATCAAATATACACTCTATAAAAAGATCAAGCAGGTGAAGCTGCTTGAAATGCATTTGTCCTGCCATCTATGTTCAAAATAGCAATAAGCGTCTTCCTGGATTTCTTTTCCTCGATATCCTCGGAAATGTTGCTATGTTTGGAACTTTAATATTCCATCATCAGCTACTGCTGTGTTGATTGATTCCTGAACTTGTAAACCAAACAAGAAAATCAGTGTGGGAAAAAGTGTAGAAGTTGTAAGAAATCTAAAGGATGCTATATATCTATTAGTGATGGTTGCCGTAGGATGACTGGGATGAAAAAAACAAAATCCTTATGGTAAAGTTTATTGTTAAGATACTGCCGTAAAGAGTGGACTTCTGAAATTATTATTGAAGCAAATTGGTAGAGGCAGATCAAGAGCAACTTACTGGGGGAAACAACTGATGCAGGAACTGGGTCACTCAGCATTTTTGAGGGAAATGCATTGTCGATGTTTCAGGTTGTGATCCTGCACTGAGATTGGAAGATTAATCTGACTACTGCTTATGTGCCAATATACAATAGACAATAGGTGCAGGAGTAACCCATTCGGCCCTTCGAGCCAGCACCGCCATTCAAAGTGATCATGGCTGATGATCCACAATAAGTACCCCGTTCCTGCCTTCTCCCCTTATCCCCGGACTCCGCTATCTTTAAGAGCTCTATCTAGCTTTCTCTTGAAAGTATCCAGAGCACCGGCCTCCACCGCCCTCTGAGGCAGAGAATTCCACAGACTCTCTGTGTGAAAAAGTGTTTCCTCATCTCTGTTCTAAATGGCTTACCCCTTATTCTTAAACAGTGGCCCCTGGTTGTGGGCTCCCCCAACATCGGGAACATCTTTCCTGTCTCTAGCGTGTCTAAACCCTTAATAATCTTATATGTTTCAATAAAATCCCCTCTCATGCTTCTAAATTCCAGAGTATACAAGCCCAGCCACTCCATTCTTTCAGCATATGACAGTCCCGTCATCCCGGGAATTAACCTTGTGAACCCACGTTGCAATCCCTCAATAGCAAGAATGTCCTTCCTCAAATTTGGAGACCAAAACTGCACACAATTCTCCAGGTGTGGTCTCACTAGGGCCTTGTACAACTGCAGTAGGACCTCTTTGCTCCTATACTCACTTGCTCTTGTTATGCAGGCCAACGTGCCATTCGCTTACTTCACTGCCTGCTGTACCTGCATGCTTACTTTCATTGACTGATGAACAAGGACACCCAGATCCCATTGTACTTGTCCTTTTCCCAACTTGACACCATTTAGCTAATAATCTTCCTTCCTGTTTTTGTCACCAAACTGGATAACCTCACAATTATCTTGGTGCACAGCTGGGTGTTTTAGGTCTTATATAATTTCCCCTAATTCAATCAGAATTAGTTTATGTGTTTTCCAGCACCTTTAAGGCCTGGGGACTGAAAAAGCTGAGGGGTGATCTTACAGATGTGTTTAAGACCACGAGGGGAATAGATAGGGTGAATGTACAGAGTCTTTTACCCAGGGTAGAGGAATCAAAAACCAGAGGCCCAAAGGTATAACGTGAGAAGGGGAAGATTTAATATGAACCTGACTGTCAACTTTTTCACTCAGAGTGTGGTGGGCATATGGAACATACTGGCAGAGGAGGTCGTTCAGATAGATATTATAACAACATTTAAAAGACACTTGGACAGGTACATGGTTAAGAAAGGTTTAGAGGGATATGGGCCAAATGCAGCCAAATGGGACGAGCTTATATGGGGCATCTTGGTCGGCATGGACAAGTTGGGCCAAAGGGCCTGTTTCCATACAGTATCACTCTATGGTCTTGAATTGAAATCAAACACTCCATGGGAAATTTTGCTTTTGGTATCTATTAGTATGTAGCTGATAGTTTAATAAAATATAAGGAAACATTTTCTGACTTCACACAGCCAGGCAAAGGCACAACTTGGGCACGTGATTTTCAATCAGTTAACTAATGGTCAGAAAACTCCCCACGGTCTGCACAATTGAATAGCTGATAAGCTGTCTCACCTGGTGATTTCCCTCAAGCAGTGCTAAACTCGATAAGTCTTGCATGGTCATTGTAGCAACCATTAGCAAGAGAAAGCGACCGGCAATGTTGCCAAAAGAAAGCACCAGTAATTTTACTGCACTCATTTCACCAGAATTCAAACCAGAATGATTGAGAAATGAATACTAGAATAGCCCAGCTATCCTCCTATATACAGATCTTTTACTTTACAATCATAGTTATACAGCATGGAAACAGGCCCTTCTTCCCAACATGCCCACACTGACTAACATGTTCCATCTACACTAGCCCCACATGCCTATGCTTGGCCCATCTATATAATTCAAAGTGTCATCTTGACCACTTCCTGTCTGCGCTGTATATTGATTTTAGAAAAAAAAACGCTGCCATATATTGCTATAATTTTTGGCCATATTACTCACAGTCCTCCTCCACTGAGCAGGCCCTGAGGATTTTTCTCATCGATGAAAAATAAAAAAGTTAAGAGTGTTTAAAAAGCCTTAAAATCCTCTCGCCTGTCAATCACTGATATGAAGGTAACGCCCCTTCCAGGGGAGGGGGGGGGGAGGGGCAGGACTATAAAACCCCGGATGCCTTGATGTGACTCAGTCACTTAGCAAGATCGTGAGTGAGAGGCCATGACTCTCATTCTAAGCTGTGAATCAACTGAACTGTGAGTCTGCAATGTACTTGCAGTAAATGATTTGTTAGCCCTTAATGACAATGCCATGAGTTGTTTGGCCTGCTGCCCTGCCTGTGCTTGAAACTGCAATGCTTTATTAGGTCCGACTGTGTTTGGAAGGAATAAATGCTTTATTAGGTCCGACTCTGTTTGTTTCAACAGTCCCGCTCATTTTGTGACTTCCGTTTAATGGACAGGTTGCGCTGATGGTGTAATTTCCGGTCAGTCCAGAGGTCGCGCAGATTGCGTAATTTAAGTAAGTAAGTTAGTAAGTAAGTTTATTGGCCAAGTATTCACATACAAGGAATTTGGCTTGGTGCTCTGCCCACAAGGCCCCCATTTCCGGTAAGTGCAGAGGTTACGTTGATTGCGGAAGTGCCACTGACTGCGGAAACCCCAAAGTGGAGATGCCGTGCTCAGCCGTGTGAGTATTTAAAAAAGTTAACTGCCATATATGTGGTGTGGGAGTCAGTCAGTGTGGGTGCATGTGTGTGTGTGTGTGTGAGTGTCTGTGTGTGCGTGAGTGTCTATGTGAGTGTCTGTGTGTGTGTGTGTGTGTGTGTGTGTGTGTGTGTGTGTGTGTGTGTGTGTGTGTGTGTGTGTGTGTGTGTGTGTGTGTGTGTGTGTGTGTGTGTGTGTGTGTGTGTGAATGTGTGTGTGTGTATATGTGTTTGTGAGTGTATGTGTATGTGAGTGTGTGTGTATGTGTATTTGTGAGTGTATGTGTGTGTGTATATGTGTTTGTGGTGTATGTGTGTGTGTGTGTGTGTGTACGTGTGTGTGAGTGAGTATGTGTGTGTGAGTGTGTGTGCGTGTGTGTGTGAGTGTATGTGTGTTTGTGAGTGTATGTGTGTGTGTGTGTTTGTGAGTGTATGTGTGTGTGTGTGTATGTATGTGTGTATGTATGTGTGTGTATGTATATGTGTTTGTTGAGTGTATGTGTGTGTGAGTGAGCCCTCTGGAAACCAGTCCCTTTGGCCCTAAACACCATGTGAGCGCTCCAGAAAGCTCCCCCACTGGCCAGCAATATTGGAATGGGTGGGGAGGTGGAATATTGCGTTGGGCGACCAGCCCTCCCATGTGAAGCTGGGACCCAACGGATCCCACTTAGTCTAGTATCCCTTTGAACCTATCCTATTCATTTATTGGTCTGAATGTTTCTTAAACATTGTGATAGTACCTGCTCCAAATAACTCCTCCAGCAGCTCATTCCATACTCCCACCACCCATTGTGTAAAAAAGTTACCCCTCAGGTTCCTATTAAATCGTTCTCGATTCTCCTTCTCCGGGGAAGAGACTCTGTGTTTTTACCAGATCTACTCTCATGATTTTGTACATCTCTCTAAGAATATCCCTCATCCTCCTGCACTCCAAGGAATAGTCCAAGCCTGCTCAACCTCTCCCTATCGCTCAGGTCTCGAGTCCTGGCCATATACAGATCAATCTTCTCTGCACCATTTCCAACTTTCCATCACTATATTACATCCCCTGAAATTTCTGCTTGACCATTTTTCTTTAACCCTATTCTTCAAATCGTGCTTACACCTGCTGTGCTCATTTTCTATTCCATCCACTATTCTTTAATCCCATCTGCCAATTTCAGCATGGTCTAAGAGTCAATATATCAAACTTTTAGTTGTATCCACAAACAAATGTAAACCAAATTGTCTCATGAATAACCATGGTGCAGCAGTACCAAAAACTGTTAATACAGAAAGTGCATCAGACTATAACTAGACTCATGAGAACTTCAGAAGCTTTCTTTTGGCATTTCAAGGCATTGAAGGAAGATTTTTCCATAAGAGAGCAATATATTTTCAAACAGTTTCACATGTATTATCATTATAACACAAAATATAAGATCATTTATTGATAGAAAGGATAAATTCAGATTCACATTCACATTCACATTTATTGTCACATGCACCAATTAAGGAACAGTGATATTTAAGTTACCATGCAGCCATGCAATTAAAAGAACACAACACAATTAAAAAGAACGATATAGAACTTAACATAAACATCCACCACAGTGATCACTGTGATGGAAGGCAATACAGTTCAGTCAGTCTTCCACTTTTTGTTCATCCGTGTTCAGGGCCTTGACTCTCCACTGTCACCACTACGGACGGCCTGAGATACCAGCTGGTGGGTTGCACAATTTTGCAATAGACATCAGGAAACAGCATAACTAATTCCTCTGGGGCACTGCCAGAGTAGTTTGTAAGACTCGACAGGTATAACTGATATATAATGGGTGTGTGCTTTCATACTCTAATGTTTGTTTATCCCTTTTAATTTATTCTCTCAATCTTGAAATATTAACCTAGATTTTATAGTAATACTGCAGTAATATTAAGGATTAGGATATCAGCACTCAGTGTTATCAAGGCATAAATCAGACAGTAACTTTAATAATTTGTGCATATGTACTGTGGAAATCTGGAAGCTGCCATGAATCTTTAATCAGGTATGGAATTGTTGTCCTAAAAGGGCTTTCTCATTGTGCGACCTGAAGCAAGACCTAACAAGATTTAACATCGTGGGAACCTTCTGCGATAGCAGTACGGCATTCGTGGACCACCGAGGACCTCCGTGGCGCTAACGGCAGGTAGTCGTGTGACTTGGTAAGGTCGGGAGAAAATTCAAACATTTTTGAATTTCTCCAAGAGTGTCTTGAGCAGCGTTGCAACATTGTATGAACGCAGATGCCAGTGCGATATCCGTGCGATATCCGTAATGACACTTGCGAATACCGTGGGAACTCCTGCGAACGGTAAACCCGGAAGCTGGACAGAAGGGACATAAGGTGAGTAAAAGAGGTGGTCTCAATATCGCCAATGGACCATGTGTCCATCGAGGACGTCCCACCTAATTGTCATTGTTTGAGAATCTTTTTCACAGTAAGACTTGCAGAGATGCCTCTCAGAAAATCGCAAAGAAAGGGGTCAAAGAAAGTCGGAAAGTTTTTAGCCATGCAGGTAAATGAGGAGGAAACTCAGCAAGAGAGACA
Organism: Amblyraja radiata; assembly: GCF_010909765.2. Classification (NCBI taxonomy): domain Eukaryota; kingdom Metazoa; phylum Chordata; class Chondrichthyes; order Rajiformes; family Rajidae; genus Amblyraja; species Amblyraja radiata. The sequence continues at coordinate 92,295,435 of NC_045959.1, read as the reverse complement.
GGTGGAGAGGCAAGAGGAGATGCCAGAGATACCACTGCCTGTGGGCTCCTTGGAGCAGGGAGAGGGTGATCAAGGTGGATTTGAGATTGCCTCCCCAGTAGCTGTTGCCTCCACAATATTCTCAGCAGACGAGAACATAAAGGTTAGATGGCAGAAGGTAAAGCCATATAACTTCAACAGGGAACAAGAGGGTGAACTGGTGGAGTGGTACCAATTCAATGAGATTCTCTATGACAAATCCAGAGAGGATTATAGAAATAGGGAGAGAAAGCGCAACCTGCTGGAGACGAAGGCTGCTGAGTATCCCCGGTGCTCATGTGAGTAACTATAACAATATATTAGTTTATGTACAGGAGAACAATTTAATGTTATCCATGATTTTAAAACATACAATGCTACAGATGTAAAAGTGCTGTTTTTGCAGTCACCTTTAATTTATCTTATAAGTCTGTCTGTTCCCTGCAGCTGCAATGTAAAAGTAGTGGCAGACAGCTTTTACACCCTCTTCGTTTGAAGTGGGAATCATGTCTCTTTTAGAGCCATAAAATAAATTATGCATGAGGTCCCAAATTATTCTTTAACTCATTAAAGAGCTCGGGTGAAATTCTGACAAAGTTTTTGAATGCACTTTTATCCTCATCGCACAGCACATTAAGCAGTTGCTCATATTGTCCTAATTGAGGTCTCCGTTGAAACATGGGCTTAACCCAGTGAGACTTCCTCTTAATTATCTTTTTAATTAATCTCACCCTTCTGCCTTCACGCAAGCGTTTTCGATGCACATGTTGCGCTAATGCATACAGCACGTCAATGAAAATAACAACCAGCCTGTACTCGAACCAACTTTGTATAGGCATGTCTGCAAATGAGACAATTCTACGAACGGAGGATATTTATATAGCGTGTGGAAAAAAAGTGACATCATTTGTGCCACGTGATTAACTACACTACAGTCCACGATGTTCATTCACGATTAACGGGAAAGATCGGGAGACGGACAAGTCAGTCGCACAAATGACAGAATTGCCGAGTACCGTGGGAACTCTTTATCGTGGGAACACTTTATCGTGCGGAACTCGTGCTGGACCACGACCACTTCACTCGGGTGACATCTTGCTTCAGGTCGCACCGTGAGAACTCGCCATAACAGATAGTCCCCATTGACTTAAATTGAACAGTCTGAACTTGATGCATTTGCCATGTAGTTCCACTAGGCTGTGGGCTGAGGAGCTTTATTCCAGTGTTTCGTGACCCAAGTCACAGAACTACATGAAATTTTCACATATTGTGTAAAAAAATTATATAAATCACCCCTGAAACTCGTCATGATCAAGACTTGCACATTTTTATTAAATTAGAGAAAAAACGGGTATTTTTCGGGTATTTTTAGTCCAATCAAAGCACGTTTAACATTGAGTTGTCTGCCAGTAGGCCAATCATGCGCTTTGTTTCAGGCTAGCACACATCAAAGCTGAGAGGGCTTCACTGATGCCTGTTTTACAGGAGATTCCGATGAAGGTTCTTTGTCGTGGAAACTTGCAGCAGGGTAATTGAATTTAGTGAGAAAAGCATTAAGAAGTCTGAAAAATGTGCAGCTAAGTGGATAGAAGTGGAAGAAAGTCTTGAAAGCAAAGTCCCTGCTGAGCACAAAGTTGTGAAACTTTGTGAATCAACTCAAACTGAAAGGTAAGATTTAAAGTCTGAATTTATGAAAATTAATCTGTATGGACTTTAATTAATTTAATTGTACCCTTTATAATGTGAAAAAATGAGATTTGGAGGCTGTACATTCACTCATTCACTCATTCATTCACTCATTCATTCACTCATTCATTCCTTCATTCATTCATTCATTCATTCATTCATTCATTCATTCATTCATTCATTCATTCATTCATTCATTCATTCAATCATTCATTCATTCATTCATTCATTCATTCACTCATACATTCACTCACTCATTCATTCATTCACTCATTCAATTATTCATTCATTCATGAAGTTGAGGGCCTAAACTATATGTATCAATAACAAGGTAAATTAAAACTTTTCACTAATGCCAGCTTGTTGTAGAGTAATAAGTCTGAATCATCTAATCTCGGAGCTGCCTGCGATAACTTACCGGGAAAAGGCGCTCCGATCGCGGGGCCTATGTATTTAACATAGCAAAGCCGTGGTCTCAATTAAAAAGCGGCCGATTCGCGAATGCGGAGCTGCGGACCTTCTCCGCGGATGGGGGGGGGAACATAATGCCGTCCGTAATATTATTATACCTATATTACTATCTGGAATATATATAGATATAATAATATATTATATTATTACACCTATATTACTATCTATCTGGAATATATATAGTTAACTTCATGAATATTATTATATTATTATTATTATATTATATATATATTATATTATTATACCTATATTACTATCTGGAATATATATAGGTATAATAATATATAATATAATATTAGTATACCTAAATATAATATTATTATACCTATATTACTATCTGGAATATATATAGTTATAATAATATATTATATTATTATTATATTATATATATATTATATTATTATACCTATATTACTATCTGGAACATATATAGGTATAATAATATATTATATTATTATACCTATATTACTATCTGGAATATATATAATTATAATAATATATTATATTATTATACCTATATTACTATCTGGAATATATATAGGTATAATAATATATAGTTTGAATGGACTGCAACACGGAAATAGGCTGCCCATCATGTAATATGGGCATTGGCCACTAGACGGCGCTTACTTTCCCGATCTTTTAAGAAAGGATTGCTCTGTTAGAAATTGATTGATAGAAAGATACAGCATGGAAACAGGCCCTTTAGCCCACCAAGTCCTTGCCAACCATCGATCACCCATTCACACTAGTTCTATGTTATCCCGCTTTCTCACGCACTTCCAACACCCTGGGGGTAATTTACAGAGGCCAATTAACCTACAAAAGCGCATTACCTCATTTTCTAATTAGTTTAATTAATTAATGTGCAATTTTCGGCAATGACGAATTATGACATCCTTCTCAATTATGTTTCATCTAAAACTGTGGAAAATTTCATGTAGTTTGGTGACTTGGGTCACGAAAACTGATTTCTAGACACATTTTTGATGCTCGGCCCACAGCCTACACATGGAAGATGATTATAAACATTACAACTGTTCAGGAGCAAATGGTTTTTTTAAGAGTGTAATCAGTTATAATTTTGTTAAACTGCTTCTCTGCCCAAAATAAAAATTGTACAAGTTTCATGTTCTCAAAAGAAATGTTAATATAAAAAAAGGGATTCGCTTTTCACTTTTTTTCTCTGTCTCTGTAATCTCTCTGCCCTAATCCAAAGTATATTTCATACTTTATTTATCATTTAAAAGCAGCACATTATTTCCTGCTTTATACTTCCTGCCTTTGTGGTTTGCAATAAGATCTTTTTTAAACTGATTTGTTAAATACTCTCATTGTAACTTGATCTATTCAGACGATATAGATATGTCCCAGGAAGGACATCACATTGGCACAGGCATTGATTTAGAGGGAGCTATTAGAAATATTAACAGCATGAACCATCTGTTCACCACTATCTGTTAATAAATACTTGTTGTATTAAGTATGTTACAATTCTAATTTTTACCATTAATTTCATTAATAATGTGCAGCAAAGTTTTAATTTTGGTTTGAAGAAGGGTCTTGACCCAAAATGTCATCTATTCCTTTTCTCCTGAGATGCTGTCTGACCCACTGAATTACTCTAGCTTTTTGTGTCTGTCAATATTGAAAGATCAGTCAAACCTTGTGTAAGCTTATAAAAGTCAGTATTATAAGAATTCCTTTAATTCATCATAGTTTTTAACTCAACATGCTTCATTGAAGTCTTCTGAATACTTATAAATCTTTCTGCAGATCAGTGGATATATCTCCTTTTTGCCAAGATTATTTTAGGCTAAACTAAAATGGCTGCCATGAAATTGTTCCCCATATATATTGCTTTGAATCCTGTGATTTGTAACTTGGTTCATATTTTGTGGTTCTGCAACGCTTTTTTTCTTTGTATGGCTCAAGAGAGTGTAATGTTTTTTCTCATCTTTCCAAAAAGAACATTTCACAAATAGAACAAAGCTCTCATTGTGTGTCCACTTTGCACGAACAGTTTATTTTGCTCCGACTGTGAGGACTGATTGGAATAATCAACTGAAATGGTTCAAACTGCAAAATGGCCCATCAACATTCATCTTGCACTCTTACTGCTTTGTTAATATCAGTGCTTTATTGGTTAACAGGAAAAGACAAATTCAATTTTATGAAGATGAATGACAGTAATTTTAAAAAAAAATTTCTTGCATGTTTGCACAGAATGTGATAATACATGTTGGGGACTGAAATACGTTGGCATTGCACTTCAAATGGGTATCATGGTGATGACAACGGCATAACATTGAAATGAGAAAGCATTGATCAAGGGCCTCAAGCTCCAGAATTGTTCCTGACCCTGGATACTGTCGGTGTAGGATTCGCAAGTTCTTTCTCCGACTAAATGGGGTTGTTTTCCCAGTGATCTAGATTCCTCTCACACCCTGAAGATTTCCTGCTAGGTAATTTTGGCTCACGTGATTTGCTCCTGCTATGGGTGAGTTGGAGCAGAACTAGTTTTAAATGGTGAAATGGGACGGAAATATTTTGAGAGCTGGCATAGACTTGGTGGGTTGAATTGCCTTCTCCAGGGTTGTGAGAAAATATGATTACAGTAATAAACATAATATGCAGCTACTGGATACAAAGATACTCTTTCGCAAGGCTTACTACATTGCAGGCTCTACAGGAGATAAGGTGAGGTTTTTTATGATGCTAATAAACGTTACACAGTCTTAGGACTAGTGCAGACTAGTGCAGAACTTATCAAATATGTCATATGTGTAAGTTCCACTACAGTTCTCCCTGTGAAGTATAATGGTAGGGGTGAACTTTTCTAAGATCGCCTATCAGATCTTACACCAGGTTAAACTATCACCAGGTTCTCAGTCAGAAAGAATGTGCATTTAAGTAAGTAAGTAAGTTTATTGGCCAAATATTCACATACAAGGAATTTGCCTTGGTGCTCTGCCCACAAGTAACAACATGACATACAGTGACAGTTATGAATGGCTCAGAAAACACTAACATTAATAATAATGACATTAATGATAAAACACCATTGATCAAGCATGTGAACCAACAAAATACCAGATCAAAGGGAGGCTACACATTTTTGGCTGTTAAGTAGAGAAACTACTCATGGATAAAAAATGTTTTTATGTCAGGCTGTGGCAGATTTGACAATCCGGAGTCGCCTTCCAGAGGGAAGGCGATTCAAAGTGTTTGTGGCCTAGGTGAGAGGGGTCAGACATGATCTTGCCCGCTCGCTTCCTGGCCCTTGCAATGTACAGTTCATCAATGGAGTGAAGGTTGCAGCCAATAATATTCTCGGCTGATCGGACGATTCGCTGCAGCCTCCAGATGTCGTGCTTGGTGGCTGAGCCAAACCAGACCATGATGGAGAAGGTGAGAACAGACTCTACGATGGCCGTGTAAAATTGGACCATCATTGCCTGTGGCAGATTGTGCTTCCTCAGCAGTCGCAGGAAGTACATCCTCTGTTGTGCCTTTTTGACTAAGGAGTTGAAGGTAGCCCCCCATTTCTCACATCCTATGAATACTCAAAGCTCATAGAGTACATCAAATGACTTTCTTTTTGATATTTAAATCCCAAGAAGTGGAATTTAAATATCACTGCCAAACAGGCTGTGACTGGCCAAATAGAGGCAGTACAGTTACAAATGTGGTAGCTACCTGAAATGTTGCCCAGGTATATTTAGTGCACAAAAATCCAAACAAATTAAGTTCGTCTAATTACCATAAAATTAGTCTACTCTTGATTATCAAACGTGGATGGCAACAACAGTGTAATGAAGCAGGACATGCTCAGTATTAGCCTGCTTACTACCCCTCATTCTTGTTTTACCAGGTCCACCATACACCAGATCTCATCACAGAGAGTGATAAACACTGCCATGTTCATCATAGGCACTGACCTCCCCAGCTGCATTAAAAAGGGACCAATATCGTCAAAGACCCACTCCACACTAGCTCTGCTCTTATTTCATGAGTGCCATCGGGAAGAAGATACAGGAGGCAGAGAACTATGAACATCAGGTTCAAGAGCAACTTCTTGCTAGCAACCTTCCAGCCACCAGGTTCCTGAATATTACAGAGCACTCAGCAAATATGATCTTCTGTGGATTATGTCTTTGGTTGCACACGGAGACTTTGGTTTTTGCACTATTATAGTTACCTAATATTATTAGTTATGGCATTATATGTTTACCTAATAATACAGTTAGAAATCCAGGAACTCCTCATCTATATAATTAAAAGTCTCATCTTGAAAATTTCCTGGCTGCACTCTATATTGATTTTAGAAAAAATGCTACCCTGTATCGCTGTGATTTTTTGGCCATCTTAATCACAGTCTTCCACCGCTGAGCCAGCCCTGA